>NW_022639572.1:387775-405442 GCF_010583005.1 Odontomachus brunneus | reverse complement strand
GGGGGGGGGGGTTTTATTATCGGCGCTATAACGTCGATTGGGAGTCGTTTGGGAGACGTATGGGATGACGCTCGCATTCACTGCGTCTGTCGTAACGTGACGCGTCGCCGGCCGGCATTTTTTACGCGCTTGCAACATTTGAACGCACCGTCGAATGTTTCGGGCATATGTCGAAGCATAAACGAATAGAATAATGTAACAAGTTAAACTGCTATTCCCAAACTGCGTTACGCCCCGGACAGGTGCGTGGCTGTCCCCCTCCCCCAATGTCGCGACAAATAAATTCATACCTGCAACTAATCTTCATGAAAATACTCTATCGAATGGTCATGTTCTTCACCGGGAACAATTTTTCCAAATTTACGTTGTTCAATGACGTGCAACGCGAAAGTGATCAGTACTGATATATTGAGTGCATTCGTCTGCGTATCTTAAAGTAAATAATATTCGCGTTAGAAGTTTACCAAATGATAATTTTTTAATTCACGGGAAGAGCAACTTCTCCAAATTTACGTTGTTCAATGAGATGCAATGCGAAAGTGATTAATACTCATATGTTGACTGCATTCGAAGAAATGTGCATTCGTGGAGGACGCAATCAATGTTCACATTAATAATTCACCGCACAAATGATAACTTTTAGTTGACGGGAAGAGCAATTTCTCCAAATCTACGTTGTCCAGTGAAATGCGGTGCAAAAAGTATCGGCTGATATATTTGAGTGCATTCAAGGAAGTGTGCACTCACATACATGGAACGCGTAACGAGGCAACACCGGTAGCGAGTCGTCGCATTACATTATTCCCGCCGCACCGACGTAACACACGAGCTATGTTTACGACTGCGATATCGGTCTGAGGCTGTAATCGGCGTATCGTTAGGCGGCATCAACGAAAACAGCGATGCACCCCGATACGTATCGGCTGCGCGACGCGCATAATGACAAGCGAATGCACGCAACATCGGCGACGCACGCTGCGCCGGATATCGCGGAACGGGCACACACGTGCGTCGGCGATGTTCCGACGCGGAACGATTTCGCAGCGTCGAATTGCGTGGCGCCGGCTGCGCGTGCAATAGCCGCTTATTGCACAAATCACATGCATTATTGACTGCCATCGTATCTCTTCGACCAGCCACCGCATTGTTCGCGCTTCGCACGTGTTCCTCCTTCGGCGGCTGGGCAAAATGAGCCGGTAACTCCGCCTCGAAGGTGTTCAAATCTACGTGCTGCAAATCGAATGATTCGACGAAATTCCAGTGAATGTTTGAGGGAAATTTCAAAGATAGCCCTTTAACTCATTGTTTCCAATGAGCTTTCTGCAATAAATCATTGATGGTGTATCAGAAGTCGGGAATGTAAACGAGTCACTAATGCATTGCAAGGCAAATAACAAAGCAATGACTGTATGGAGATGAACGCATTTCTTACGGCTTCAAAGTTATGATTACTTTGATCTTTGACTGACTAATTAAAGAGCCATATATGTCCGCCATCGAGTCATTTAAAAGATATCTGCTGGAATAATTAAAAATAAAAGCGCGATGAAAAATACAGAAAACAGTTCCTTTTAGAATATACATGTAGTATATTTTGCAAAAAAAAACAATATATATGTGTGTTGAGCACGTATTAAGCACATATATGAGTACATTAAGCGCGCATGAAGCATATTAAAAGACTATGATCAATTGTGACAAAGTGATTGATCAGCGAGATGACTAGTGCCTGAATGCAGAACTTTTGCCGGTTTAAACGTTTTAAAAAGCAAGCGAACCAGCCTCGAGGAGCAGTCAGTCATCCCTTCAGTCAGTCGCGTAGGACAGTACTTTATACAAAGACGACGTGACGTGCCGTTATAAATGTCAGATGGTAGCACTCGAGCGATCGGAGCAGCGCAAGAGACATGTCATGCGAGTCGATCGTAAAGCCGGCAGGAGGTATCGTCCGAGTAAATAAATCTCCATCCCCGGTGCCACTTCTTCGAAAGAAAACACGGTGGGAGGCAGTCTGTCTGACTTGCAAGTCGAACGGTAGGATCGACGGCGTCGATGGATCGAGTGCCCTTCGAGTGCTCTCGTCCCGGAATATCTTCGTGGGGTCGAACGGGAGTCCAAGTCCGCAGGAGTTTAGGGCACTCCTGTACGGATTTAGGCAGTAAAAGTCTGTGCGGGCAGGGCACTCCATACGGCCACAAACAGACGCGAGGCGTGTTGGCGCCAGTCTGGGAAATCGAAGGTCCTAGACGACTTAAAGGCCAACGGGACGACGGCTCTCTACTCTCGTGGGGTGGCCACCCTACAGTGTATACACTCCACGGTACAGATGTTTCCGTATGTCGAGGATTTTTCCGTGAGTTCAACGGAAGTCTCCTCAACACGTCGGCCTACCTTACATCTGTTTAGACTCGTTGACAAGTTTTTTTATAAGGGGAAATGGGTTTATACTACGGAGGTAGGTTTATACGTCGCGACCATAGCGAGATAACGAGTTCTGTCTCTTAACTGTAACTTAAACTTGTGTACTTAACGAAACACCTTCGAGTTCTTGTGGTATGTACAGGAAAGGTAAGAGAGAGCGGCTTTTACCTTACTCCCCTCTCTCTCTTTCTCTCCTCCTCTTCTCAGATGATTTTTTACGTGTATAGCGTAACTGAACAGGAGGGCCGAATGAGAATTTGTTCCATCATGATGAAGCGCAATACTAGGCAGTAACGGGTTAAACAAACACCGCGTAATTTCAGGAACGTTTCCTAACGACGTTGCATCTGGTATACGCGATCTCGTGTAAACAGACCGGATCGAGACGAGCCACTCGAAACGTTCGCGAAGGGTTGCTAGTTTTCTTAAGTCAACCAATGAAGGCTGCGCGCTCGTTTAAGCCAGGTTAGGGAACCACTCGACATTGATTTATCCCAACTCGTAATCTCTCGACGTGTTCCTTTAGAACGCATCACCAGCAATAATATCGTCCTTGAAATCATCGTCTTGCTCCTTCTCGAGGTAACGAAGACTCAGTTTCGTCCGTATCTAAGACGCGCAATCTTTGTGAAATCACAAGACCGGAAGGATTGATATTTCTTCTCCTCGATCGCGACGCGCACTCCCCCGTTGTGTATTCCGCAAAAACGAAAACGTAAAAATGGAGGCGGCCGATTGAACGCATCGCCACGCATTCCCACGTCGTCAAGAACGACTCCCACCGGGTGGGATGGTAATTTTTGACACCGTCGTAAAGCTGTCGAGGTTCCGCTTTTGCACGTTCGCAGAGGCGAAGAGGGGCGGAGGTGCGGCTCGATTCGCACTAAACTGTATCCTGTAATTCGGCGGGTTAGTGCTCGCGCGGTGCGGCCAACGAAAAATTCCAGGTCGCGCTAATAAACTAAATACGGCATCGGAAATGACCGCGGGTGTATTATTTATACTCGCCCGCGCTTCTATAGTGCGCCGCCGGCGGCTTTAATGCGCTCCACCGTGCCCGCCGCACTCTCGCAGTTTATACAACGCAATAACGTTATTAGGTGGCTGGCATCCGGTATAAATTTCACCACTACCACACTACCACCACCTCCAACACCACCATCGCCATGGACCACGCCGGCCACCGCCGACACCAACACGCTATATGTACCTCTCCCCCCTCCCACCAACCCTTTCCCCCTAGCAAGCCATCGCCGTCGCTCTTCGCCACTCTTCTCCTCTTCATTGTCGTTGCCCTTTTCCCGCCGCTACCGCCACTGCCGTCGATGCATCCGCGATGTATCCGCGCTCTCCTGTCGCGTGACATTAAAGCATGGCGTCCTTATGGGCTCGAAACTTTGTCGTCGGTGATTACACGAACCGCCGACTGTATTAATTACGGAACAGCTGCACGCGCGCGCGCGAGCGAGCGAGCGAGCGAGCTCGATGTTTTCAGCGTCGCCGTTTAGCGTCGAACAAAACTAAACTGCGATATGCGGAAGCAATCCGGGATGATAAAATCACCTCACGCGAAACGGGCGAGTATTAATGCTGCTACATTTCGAACACGAGATTGGCGCAAGAGAGAAAGAGATTTATGAAAATCTGTCTCTTTTTCGTTGTTGTCATTGTTGTTGTTATCGTCAAACGAGCGCGCGAGCAGAGTGCGAATTTTTTTTCCTTGCGCATAATGTCGCGTGAACGATGCGGAAATAATAATTCCCGGCATTACTGACCTCCGACGAAACGCTAAAATATTTTCCGTCGGCCGAACGCAGTCGATAATGTCATCGGCGGTCCGCTTTTCGCTATAAATATCGCCCGAAACGTTGTTATTAACATTAAGCGACACCAATGCGCCGCCCGTCCTCATTTCTGCCCATCGCGCCCTACCACCGCGCGCGCTTCAAAACGCGGCCGTATTCCCCGATTGCAATTGCAATATGTTAAAGCGTGTTTTTATGATTTCAAAAATTTGTCGTTGGAGACTACATAACCTGTTAGCCGTATTAATTATAGAGCAGATGCGCGCCCACGTTTTGAAATGCACATCGAAATTATTTCATGCGCATTTCACGAGCGTTATGCGGGAAGCGTCGGCGAATTTTTGAGTACTTAACTCAATTACTCGATTAATTCAATCACGCAGCGAGAATTCCGCGCGGGAAGGAACTCGTATTTTTTTCAGAGGGAGAGAGAGGGAGAGAGAGGGATGCACACACACCGCGTGTTTCGAACGCTGCGACGGGACCTGCCTGTTTTTTGTTTCTCCCTCTCGTTTTATTTTTATTTACGAGCGCGATAATCGCGCACTTGAAATCAGGCATTCTCTTATTACGTGTCGCACATACGCGACGAACGACGATTTGGTAAATTGTGGCATACGTTCTCGGCAAAACGTTACAACGCGAATTATTTTGCGCCGTTAGTGCGTGCACACCACAACGCGTTCATTGTTGTAGTTAGCAGGTTAACAAACGACGGTAATGTGTCAATCCACTTTACGACACCGGTGCCCCGATCCCGTATAAAAGAGGTGTATCAGTGAAGTAAAAAAATAACGACAACAATTTCCATGTGTTATGATAATAGCCACGATTTCCACTTTCTAGAATTTCAAGGAGTTATGACACTGAGAAAAAATGAACAAAAATCAATTGCGCAATCTTGTAAAGTCAAACAAGATATGTAACGTTAAGCATAAAAATTCAATAATTAGAAGATAGATTATCAACGAGGTAGAACCTTATATTTGACAGAAATAGCGACTAGACCTCGAACTGAACATCCTGAACATCGCATATTGAACATCAGTCAGTAAAAGCTGCACACACACACACATACACACATATACATACAAACGCGCGGCGATCATGACGGTCTCTGCAGGAAATTATTGATAATGGCATCAATATCCGTGCGATTGTCAGGCACAGTGTACCAATAATTTATGCATACAATTGGACGTGAGTATCGATGCAACGCAAGCAAGCTGCAACACATGTCGCTCTATTAATAACACTGCAACCGGTGCTATCGATGCCTCGCTAATTCATCGGAAAGCGTATCGCCGGCTTGAAAGCGGCTCACGTGATGTGCCTCTTTCATACGGACAATAAATGATTACGACAAACTCCACCTTTCTCGTGTACTCTGTCGATCTTCTGCTGAGGAGGAGAGCATTACAATAGCGCGTAATTAAATATCTTCATCTACTGAGGCGAAGTGCATTGGCCGTGAGGGAGACGTGATTTCTCGTGCGAAATATCAGGATGTTACGCGGAATTGTCTACGGTGACTCGGCTAAGAAAAGTCTCACAGTTCACACGAACAGTTCACTTCTCGAAGGGGAAATTTGTCCGAATCTCGATCTGCACACGTCGAAGACACAAAGCTTCGCTCCGCCTTTGGGCAAATTAATGCGTCTCGTTGCGCCCGTGAACATGTATCTGTGCCCAATTACACTTGCATTTATGCAGCTCAATACGATGCACGTTCTTGAGAACGTTAAAAGTATTCGGCGGAGCTAATAATACGGAAGAAAGAGGAATTATTAGAAGAGCCTATACACAAGATAAACCCCGAACAATTCTTTTTCTTTCTTTCCTTTCTTTTTTCGCGGAAAGTTCAAAATATGTCCGGCGCTTCTTTTTCCTGCGTCCAGAGATGCGACGGCGCGTGTCTATCGAAATGCACGAGTTGCCGGGCCGGCAGTGCTGTCATCGACAGACAGGGACGCGGCTTAAGGACCCCGAATGACAATGAGACTCAACTCACGTTGCACCGGGGTGTTGTTCGCGGCACGTTCACGTGCAAACGCGTGGCCCGCTCACGCGGGGATAAATCAAAAGTATGAAATGCGTCCGGCAGAATTTCGGTATATTTATGGCGGGGGGCAATTCAATGATACACATTCCCGGTCGCGCGTAATAGTCAATATTTCCATCAGAAGCACACCTACAACTCACGCCTACGCTGACAAACCGTGCAACCAACGGTGCTTTATGAGAGTTCAGGGCGCATTTGACAGCGCGATGCGCCGAGCCAGTTGTTGCCATTTATTCGCGCATTACATTACTCTGTTACCGAGTCGAGTGTCACCAGCTAATTTGCATTATAAGTGCCGCTGATGTTATCATCGCTTCGCTTATACGTTATGGCGCCGCTGACGGATCGTCAACGGCGGTCGCGCGATCGTTCATGTATATGTTAGTGCATATGATGCTGCCGCTGCTACTGCGGCGCGAGTGCATCTGCCGCACCCCCTGCGCCTCCCGCTTCGCTCTCCCCCTCACGTCCCCCTTCGATGATGATCATTACCCGCGAGAGCGAGTTGGCCGGCGATAATCGTGCTCGATTCGCGCCTATCGAGCTGTTGACAACCGTCCGACGCGAGCTGCGCGCGCGATACCGCGTATCCGCGTGAAAATAATTATTACATTTTAATTGTTAGAACGCGCGTGAGAGAATTGCGAATCGAGCGGTGTGCGCGCGGCCAAGTTTAAGCGATTAATTAGCCTCGAATATTAATAGATAGAGCGCGTTTAGACGCCGCATTTGAATGCGCACACACGGTGATTAACGATGACGCGTTGGCAGCAAATGAAACTCTTCATCAGCTCTATGAGCTACCAATTCTCGAATTAGCGCCACGTCATAGTGACGTGCGTTATAATATCGTCAATAGCGCACTGCAATGCGCCACGAATCGCAGCACGGAAAATAATACGAAGAATTGTACGTGACTTAATTCTATATGGATCGAAGCAAGTTTCCAATCGCATCTCTCCGACTAAATCAGCCGTCTTTATAACGGTCACGTTGGCGCGACACTGAAGAAGAATATCGGTCACGTTTAATCGCAACAATGCTCGCGCAACGCTCACGCATTATATTTCCAGCCGGCGTCTCTGCAAAATACGAGAAAAATTAATTAAGCGTCATTCTCCTCAGAGAAATCCGGCCGCGCTTTTTCCCTCGTAATAACGTCGTGCTACCTTTGAAAATATTTTCAAAATCGCGTCACTAGCGCCGGCGTCATTAGACGGCGGGCTGTAGTAATTACTACTAAATAATTTCGCCGTGCAAGAGCTATCCAACGGTCTACAGGCAGATGTAAATTCCCTCCGCCCAGTCGTGTACTTGCTGTATGAATTCCGCACGAGTGTCCGAGTGTCCGACCTTTCTCGTGGACGTGTGTCGAGCGGCTGAAGTGGAAATTGAAGTGAAATATGAAAATCCGGGCCCGTGAGGAGCGAAACCGGGGACTCTGCTCGCGCTTTCGTATTGAGCACGTCCGTGTTTAACGAGGCACATAAGACAGAAAAATATAGGTAATGAACGCGAACACGAGCCTCCTTTTTTCGCGGGAGTGCATTTCGCAAAAATCGCTCCCTGATTCGCGCCGGAGAAAAAAGAGAGTACCGGGATGTAGATAAAGAGGAGAGGAAACACAGTCGGAGAAAAATACGGCGAATGGGGGGAGGGCCGGGATATAATGGCCTCCAGCGTTCAATATTATTTTGAGCGAACATTTGCGGAACCTCTTTGTAGGTTAATTTTTAATTAGTTCTCCCTTCACCGCGAGGAAGGAGATCGTGCTTGGAATTTATTAGGTGCCGCGCGTGTTCCCTCTCGTGGATCCAAGTTCCCAGAAAAATTATACTTATATTCCCTGCTCGCGAATACACACGCGCGTGCACTTCCGTGCCGCGGGGAAAAAAATATCTTAAACCCTTACGCAGTTATTTACGTAGACTCTTAAATTAACAAGAGCGCGCACGTTAAATTCCCCAATCTATTCGCGCGAGATGGCGTCGGTAAGTATATCCGGGTGAATCAACGTTTTAAAATATAATTACCTTATCTACATCTCGTACAAATGACATCCGCGACATACTATATGCTCTCTCTCCCTGTCTCTCTCTCTCTCTCTCTCTCTCTCTCTCTCTCTCTCTCTCTCTCTCTCTCTATATATATATATATATATATATATATATATATATATATATATACATACATGTGTGTGTGTGTGTGTGTGTGTGTACGTGTGTAGGAATAGATACGTACACACATACACGAGCATACACGGCGCCGTACAATTATTATGTGCACTCGCTACACCTACAATGCAAGCGGGAATCCATTTCGGAGTGGCAATTCGCGCGATACATTATCCAGTCAGCGTCGGCTATACGATTCGTAGTCGTTTCAGCCGCCGTAATAACGCCAACATTTCAACCCTCGCTTCGCTCTCTCCTGTAAGGGGGTGACCAGGGGCCGGAGCGGAGGTGGTTTCGCGGTGTCAGCGACAATATTTTCCTTCGACGCGGGGGTACGCGTCATACACCGATACTTTTTTCCCGGCCTCTCTCTCGTCGACGCGGCGGCGGCGGGCGAAATAACTCATTTCGAGAATGCGTGCCAGCCAGTGAGGCTGTCGATAGCAGCCACGTCTGGGATACATGACAACGTGTAAACAACGTGGCAGGCGGCCCTGTCAGCCTCGCGTTGTATTTCGAGAGCAGAATGGATGGGAGAATCGTTAACCAGTCGGTCGGTCGTACCAACACGATTTCATGAACACGTCGCGTATCTTCCCCGAGAAGAATCCTGCCCGCGTTACTCGACGATATTGTAATTGTAGTCACGCTAGCGTCACGGATCATATAAACAATCGGTAATTAGCACACGCTATCGAGAGGTAGCTGGAAATTGCGCTGCACTTGATGGGGTCAGAGAGTACACCAATATTCTCGGCGACATGGGCATCATTCACTCCGCGGAACAGGCGACACCATGATCCGGCGAAAGAAATGTCAAACCGCGACGATGATAAATCACGAGGGTCCGGCTTCTGTTCGCACAGTTCCGTGAAAATCTATTATTCCTCGTACGATAGTCTTAATGAGGCAAAAAGCACTCCCGGAGTCATCGGCACAGCTGCATCTGGACCGTCGGCAGCGCGCTGGCTTATTGAATTAGGCGGGAACGAACGAAGAACTACTGTATCCGCCATATGCGGCGTTTGAGGAGAGGAGCGCGTCACGCTTCTTTGTGAAAGTGCGATATGGTTGCTCGCGATGAGCAATACTTGACACGAAATCGCATCCGTGTGCTCATCGCCGTAACGGATTTTGCGCTATCGGAAAATGAAGTCTGGCGAAATTTAGAGAAACCTACGAGTGCATTCTAAATAAGAGACCAATCGCATCGCCGATATTCTTCAGCGCGAGATGAACATGTTGAAAATCTGAGTGATTAATGTGAGATATATTGAAGTGTTTAAGAGACGTGCGACTTGTGCGATCCGACCCTAAATCAGCAGCAATCCGATCCTAATAGCAATCCGATCCTAATAGCAGTTTGCCGCCAGATTCAAGAGTGAGCTCTAAGCGCGCAGACATGAGAGCAATTACGCGAATTTTTTGGCCGCGATGCAATAAAGATCCCGTCACACCGGCTCCCGGAGTCTTATTTCTGGCTGCAACTATCCAAGCCAAGTAAACGCCTATACAGAGATACGCGGATACACAGCCGTCTGTACTACACTAATTAGCGTGTCCCTTTTCCTACGCGTCCCTCTAGATCGTACTCGTCTCCGATCGTCGGCGAAGAAGCGGCATGCACGTCTCGCAAGCCACTCGCATCAATTTAAGTTTTTCTTCCACGGGCACGAAAAAAGGGCGCATGATCTTACGATTGTGTGCGCTCACAAAGCGCCGACGTGCCGCTGAAAACGTTCCGTCGACTTTCTTTCGCCGCGCGTTATGTCTCCTCGTCTCTTTCTCCCGCTTGTCTCCCCGTCCTTCTTAGTTTCCTTATAACTCCTTCCCCTACTCGATTTCACCCCACCATTCTGCATCGTTCCCTTTCGCTTCCTTTAACTTCCTCCGTTCCTTCTTTCTCCATGACGTTTGATGTTTCGCGTTTGTGCCGGTCATTCGGCGCAAGAAGCGCATTATAGACCGTAAATGTTGGGACCAGATGCTGAATTCGTCATCGGGCCGCTGCTTGGGCCCTATGTGGGAATCAAAATGAAGGATTATATTCCCTCTCTTCCTTCGTCAATCATTCCCGCGAATAATCTTTAATCTCTCATTCATACGTTGCACATTATTGGACGTGACTTTAAACGAGGGCTTAAAATAGTTTATATCACAGGAAAGCCGTCTAATTTTATCAAATTGACGAACACAACTTTTTCGCTTGATGTAATGAAAATAAAGCCAAGTTTGGAATGTGTAAGAAAGAGAGAGAATGTAGAGAAGAAACTAAATAGAATAAGTACAAAAAGCAACAAAATGGAATATCACGGTCGACACAGAAAATTGAGTTATCTGACGTATCATTTTACGTATTAAGCGTAATCGCTACTCTACGGTTCAACGATAGCCAGATGATAAGAACACGAAGGACCTGCAGCCGGCCCTTTTATTGACGAGCATTCTTCCATGGTATGGCGTTGCCGGTAATCCAAGGAACAAGGCAAGATGGTCTCGTGAATATTCACAGGAGCGCGTTTGAAATGCGCGCGGACGCGCGTCTGGTCGTAACAGTGCACCAATGCGCAAATAATGACACGACGAAGGAATAAAGGCCGTCTTTGCCCGTCTTTCCTGCAGCCGTCGAGAGCCAACATCGGGAAGACTTAATTACTCGGCCCTTTCCACACACGCGATCTTACTCATCAGTCCGGAAACCTCAGGTACTGGGTGACCGTGAAACAGTGCCAGATATAATAATGACTTTTTAACCTACTAGTTGCGTTAATAATTGCGACGAGTTGCAGCAAACTGATTTATCTCCCTTTTTCTCTCTCCACTATTCTCATCAACTTAATAATAGTAGTGTAGATATAAATTGAAAGTTTAAAAAGCAAAGCTGTCAAATCATAGTTATAGTTATCTATATCATGCGAGAATTAAAGAGTGGTTGAGAAAAAACTTTTGCATAAAGTTATAAAGTCAAATATCAATGTACATATATACGCGAAACAGTACCGTGGATCTAAAATACAATTACGAAATTATACATAACTCTATTGCGCTTGTACATATATTACATCATTGATGTATCACATGTCACATCACCAATCACTAAACACGATCCAGATCATGTGAGCACGTGACAGTCTCTTTGCAAACTCTCTCAACTTTTGATTGACAACCTTCGATTTGATCCACCCGTTAGAGGGCCCGGTCTTAGAGCATGAGTAATTCCGCCTGCTTGCGGACGACGTATCACGGTAAACTAAAAACGCACCGATCCGTCCGGCGGTTTCCATGTGGGCCGTATGATTGCGCTTTATTATCGCGGAATTTCAGGTCAATTGTTAAATTGATCGGCAATTTTCATTCCAGGAATTGAAATCTTTATCTCCGCCGGCGTATGGCGTCGCCGGGTCGACGTTCGTGCACACAGTGAGAATCCAAGAGAAAGGGAGAGAAAATCGAAGGGAGCGAAAGAGAAGGAAGAAGGATAGACAGTGCGAGAGAAAGAGAGAAAGAGAGAGAGAGAGAGAACTATACAAGCTCGTAAAAACGGATAATTATCGATGTCTGCCCTTTTATTGCAGCCGCCTGTCGATCATGGTCCCGGCAAGAAGACGGCTGCATGATCGTCGCGTGTGGCTTTGAGCACGAATGTGTCTGTCGGATTTCTACGATCACGCTCTCGATAATACAGCAATTGCACGCCCGTAATATATCGTGCTGAATTATATCGTGAGCGCGCAGAGTACACTCGTTCGTTGATTTAGTTACTGTGTGTACGAGGATGTTTTTCACCGATGTATTTTTCTTCTTTCTTTTTATAAATAAGAACTAGCACACAGAGACAGAAAAAAAGTGCAATTTCGCCAGACGCCTAACAAGCCTTGCCGAGAAACGTTTTCGCTTTTGCATCGGCGATTAGTAGAAATCACGCTGCAGCTAGTGATAGAGAACGGGATCAAAAGCGGGATGCGTTCATAGGAGCAAATTAGAGGGTTCGAATTGGAGTGGCGCGGGATGTTTGACGTCGAATGGCGTCGGGTCGAGAGGAGCGACGGGACTCAGGGGCTGAACAAATGAAATGAAATGTTGTTGCTTTCTGCGCGAGGACGAGAACGATAATAGAGAAAGAGAGAGATTGTTTGTCGTTACACCCTTCCATCCGTTCCGTCCCGCCGCTATTCTCAGTTAGACTGCTTATTTGCCTAATTGCGTGACGCGCCCGATAAATTTCTACAGATCGACGCTTTGTTTTGCAAATTTTGTTCTCGTACGGGCGGCCAACTTTCACAAACTCTCCGAATTTACTCGAGATTATCAAAACAAAGGACCGCACGCGTCTGATTCGTCGAATCTGGAATCGTCCCTTGTGGAGCAAAGTATATCGCATCATGAGTGGCAATTCACCTTTCGCCCTTCGGACAAACAACTCTGCCATTTAATTTTCTTTGATTAACGCTTCTCGATAAATCACCCTTTAGAAGAAACATGGCAGATAGAGAGAGAGAGAGAGAGAGAGAGAGAGAGAGAGAGAGTCAAACGTGATTTAAATAAAACTACCCTCCGCGTCACAACGCTCTTTGAAAAGCGAGGCGCATCGTGAAGCATTCTGTAAGATCCGTTCGCAGAAAAGACGATCCGCGGATCCTCTTAACTCCCGACTTGTGGCTCGTTAGCGAATCGAGATCAATGGATTCGTCGCGGCGCTCATAATTTTATGGGATTCCTCAACAACGGGGCGCATCGAGCGCATGGCGGTTTTGGTATCGAGCATGGGGATCGGTGAAGTGGAGAGTGGTGCGCCGGGGTAGTCGTCTTGTTAAAAGTAGCCCGCCTCATTGCCTCCAATATCTGGTAAGTACTGCTCTTTTGTGAGGGTACCATGCTCGAGAACCGAGCATCTCAATAGCCACTCAAACCACCCGCAAGGCCATATTGTCACATGGTCGTACATAAACCGGGATGCACACACGTGCCTCCCTTGCGGATCTGTAACATGTATACGATCTCTTCTAGCGTCGCGTGGCCATCAAAAGTTTTTACGATTACCAGTCGAAGTTACGATATATATGATAATCTTGGCGTAGAAGAATGTTCGCACACACGTACATGCACATCCGTGTGCGCGTGTACAGAACTTAAACCAACGCACACGGAAGTTACGCAAGATATTTTATATTCTCTGCTCAAGTGCGACGTTATTTCAGTAAAAGAAAGAGATGCTTCGGCGTACAAAATGTGTGCGTAAAAATTTGTCATTTCACCACAGATTGACTTTGAAATTTTGACGCCACGTTGAAAAAAACTCGAATTCAGAATATCGAAGATTTCGCGAACGTATCGGCGGTTTTGTGATTTTGAATTTAACTGATGGTAACTCGGAACAATGCAATTTGAGATACGATATCGAAGCTTAAGTGTGAGCGGGTTCTGGGTGCCGCGAAGAAATGCGAGGAGGGAAACGACCGTCACTTCGCCGACGTAGTCCAGGATTACGACGTCGAGTTAACGAGGCCCCGGCCTTTTCGATGCCTCGGGCTACTTATTTCGCATATCAGGCACGGGCCAGAGCGTATAACATTTCTATACGGAGGGCGTGCGCGGCCAGCCAACACCTCAAGGCAAACGCGGCCGCATATAAAAACGTGAAATATCACGGGTGTTTTCTTATCGCCTGCTAGCGGTCATATGTAAAAACGAATAAAATCTCAGTAAGTTGCGCCAAGGGATCGCGCCCAGTAGTCGCTTCGGGCCAGTCGGGCGAATCTGATTCGTACGTTTTTAGCATATGAGCCGGTGAATGGGGATAAATCGGTATAAGCGCCATCTCGTCCCCAGCATTATTTTCTTCGACAATTGTTCACCCCTTGGCGAACTGTATTAGCTTAACCTACAGGAACTATATCACTAGTAATAACCACTAGTTATGGTTATTTTTCGGGCTGGTGTCCAAAAAATATTCTACTAATTAGTGTAATTAATAATCAATGCTGATCTTTCCACTCACGAAGCGTGGAAATATCACGCTTATATTTTTATAATACGATATGTTTATAATATGAGCGAGATGCACCGAGGAAGAAGAAGAAGGGAAGATCAGATAAGGCGAGTCAGATAGAAACGAACATCACGACTGGACTAAAGGGAAGGGGGAGAATTCGGGAGTACGCGAGAGAGAGGAGAAGCATGTAGCATGCGAAACGGGCGCCGAACAATCAGCAATAATAGGTAATGCAATTCAAACGTGGAGGCTGGCAATACTCCGAATCCAACGGGGTGGTTACAATGCCGGGAAATGCAAGACAGGCATTTCCTGCGAAACGCGGCGACGGCGGCGGCGGCGGCAGCAGCGGTGGTGAGAGAGGCGGACAGGGGTGGTTGGAGAAGGGGGTGGAGAACGGAGACAATCGTACAATACGGGACGTTCAGGTAGTCTATTGCATATTTGCCTTTACGCAATTCAACTCGCGCGCAAACGCTTCGCCCGCGATATTACGCAATCGCGATTTATCCAGCGCGACGCGACGCGACGCGACGCGCCGCAGTCATCGTCCGGGCGCGTCACTCTATTTAATCCGGGCGTGCTCTTGGTGTACCTACATACCGCGGTGAAAACACTGCGAGTACCTATACCACCGCGGTATCAGCGGAATATGCGCGAGACACAGCAGATGAATTTGTCTCTATGACGCGATATATTTCCCTTCTCTCGCTCAGCGTCCAAAGAAATCGTAAAATGAGCGAAGATAAACTGAATATGATAAATAAAATTGTACCTTGCGAGTAATTATATACTTTTCATTATTCCAATAAGATTTGGCTTGTTTGATCGACATGATAATTATTTCAAGTTATTCTCGCGAGAGAGTCTCAAATATATCACGAAATTATGTCACGTGTATTTGATCGTGCACGTGGAAAGAAATTTAATTCGAAACAGGATTTAATTGGAAGAATCAGATGTGCGTGTATGGATTGTGCGAGGTTTCTCGCCTCTGCAACTAGGCTCGCGTGTAAATCTCGTCAGCGAGGTGTAGAGAGAGAGAGAGAGAGAGAGAGAGAGAGAGAGAGAAAGAGAGAGAGAGAGAGAGAAAGAGATCTCGGGGGTGAAGGGATGTAGTAGATGAAATCGTTTGTTCTAATATCGCGAGACCGACCCCCGAAGAGCTCGAAGATGAAAGTTCGTCCGTTGGAAATTGTCCGGGTGACGTTGCAAATGGGTCCAGACGATTTCGTCTCTTTGTGTCTTTGCCGGGATACACACACGTGCTTTCAACGTCTGCGTTACGCTGGCAACCAGCGGCGGCTTCTCGCCTCGAAATCCCGCGGGGCTAATTCTTAAGATACGGTTCGACGTTGACAAAAGTGGCCATATCGGAGCCGAAGTTTTCGCAAATGCGCCGTATTTGTCCGGGCGGCGACGCCGTATTCTTTCTCAGCACACCGTCGTCAACCGGCGTCTGGCAAATGTCCGACCAATTGGAGTAACCATCTGTGGGGTTACTCCAATTTTTATATTTGTGTTTGCACGTACATTTGTATTCCCAAAATATGTACACTTTGTTGATTATTACTAATGACGACGACGAGCATCTTTATGATCCTCATCTAATTTCGTTGATAATCGTTAAAAGCAGTCGATCCTTTGAGGCGCACAATTTGCACAGAAGCCGTACATGTTATCGCTCATTTTACACGGCAGTTCTTCACAATTTGTATCGAAACCCTTCCTATCAAAGCCCCGTTCTCGGGAGTCTCTTCTCGCTTCACGTAGCAAGATTTCCACGGAGAAACTCGAGGCGAAACGTCATCGGTCTAACTCAGAAGGCAAATGACACGAGAAATATAATCCATGCCACCCCGGGCTTTGAACCCGGAGAACTTCTTACCCTTCCCACTCGACATCGTTATAACTCCTTACAGGCTCGGCCTCTCCTCCCCTCGCCCGCTTTCCCCTTTCGTCTACGTCAATCCCAGAGAAAGCTGGGCATTGTCGTGTCGAAATTGTGCGTAACTACGACAATAGTTCGGCAGAATTGGGCGAAATTAATGAAAACTTGCGCGGGATCCACGAAGAAGGGGTGAAGAAAGGGATGAGACCTCACTCCAGAAACAGATATTCCGACCGTAGATAGGAGGGGAGGGATCGGCTAATCGTGACAAATACTGATCCGGGGGGGACGGGGGATCGCCGAATTATAAACTAATGTCTCAGGGAACTTCGTCCGGAATGACTTTCTCCTCCTCCGTCCGATTACGATCCCCGAGCTGCTAGCTCAACCTTCAGTACGTATCTCAAAAGCCAGCTGCTCCGAAATTTTATTCGAAACTTCGTACGTTGCTTAAACAATACGTAATATACGTTTTCGTTCACTTTGTGATTAAATACTCGACACTGCGACAAAACGTTTGTAACAAAATATTATGAATCGACTGTAAAAGTTTCTGAACGTTTGTTTTGTTTCATTGTACGATCGTATTTTTGTTAAATAAAATAATTAGAGAATAATACATCAAAATTAGGAAAGCGAGAAATTGATTGGTGTGTCGTATATCATTCCGTAAAGTGCGCCGCGAACAAGCGCTCTGACATGGATATTGCATCGGTGCAATTTCGACCGACAAACGAAAGGGATGATTTCGCCATCTTTATATCTCGCGACCGAGCGTGTAAAAGATAGCGGGAAAGGGGATGGTTGATGGTGAAGTTAGAGGGTGAACGTGAGTAGGCGGACGGGCGGCAATGTTCCAGCCCGGTCAGGAGAGAAAGGAAATTGGATGATATTTCCCGCAACGATCAAATCTTATTGCCAATTGAAAGAAGAAAGTTCGCGGTACATTTGCTCCAAGAAATCGCCGGCGACGAAGAGGTGAGCCGGCGAGAATGGCCGCCGCGATCTCTACCATTCCACAGACGCTCTTTCCATCGCGATAACAAGCTCGTAGGGACAATTAACAAATAATTGTTTCGCAAACAATTAATCCGAAAAATTTATTCTGCAGGTGCACAATTTAAAATTAGATATCGCCTGTATTCTGATTATTATTATACTTGTATTATTTTTTTATTTAAATTTTATGTTTTAAATAATCTCCGTTATATATATATATATATATATATATATATATATAAATAAAAGACGGTTTTTAGTAAGGATCTGTTTTCCAGGATCTCAAAGGTAAAGATTATGCATATATATATATATATATATAT
>NW_022639572.1:387246-387429 GCF_010583005.1 Odontomachus brunneus | reverse complement strand
TTAGATATCGCCTGTATTCTGATTATTATTATACTTGTATTATTTTTTTATTTAAATTTTATGTTTTAAATAATCTCCGTTATATATATATATATATATATATATATATATATAAATAAAAGACGGTTTTTAGTAAGGATCTGTTTTCCAGGATCTCAAAGGTAAAGATTATGCATATATATA
>NW_022639572.1:380592-387236 GCF_010583005.1 Odontomachus brunneus | reverse complement strand
ATATATATATATATATATATATATGCATAATCTTTACCTTTGAGATCCTGGAAAACAGATCCTTACTAAAAACCGTCTTATTAATAATAAAATAATTAATAACAAGATATTTTGCGCGGGGAACAGATAGGTAATTTTGTTATAAGTAGTAATTTTGTCAGTGATAAAATTTTCGCGTAGGACTCGCAACAGATTGGACAGGGCGATTTGCTTTCATTTATTCCTATCCCCTTATCACACAGCACACACACGTCCCTGTAATATCATGAGAAGATCGCACAAAGTGGTGGTCGCGGTCCAATTTCGATATCCCTCTCCATAATTTCATTTATCAGTATCCGCGAAAGGACAGAGTAGCCGTTTTCGCGGGAAGATCACGTCTGGGGATGGCGTGGGTTGTAATGAGCGGGCGGCAGCGTCAGCGGCGTCTAATGTTAGAAATTATAGCATATTGCCAATAAAATCCGGAGCAGGATCCACCCTTGTACGAGCGGCCCCGACACGATTGCCGCCTCTATTTGGGGGCGATTCGCTTATTGTAACGAATGTTAGAGCCGCGCTTTGCCATTACATACACATGATCTTGTCACGGGGAAAAATATGATATATCGATAATTCCTTTGGCCGTTACGAGCGTTATCAACTTTGCCCCAAGGCAAAAGCCGATGTGTTATCCGTCGCGATTTCATGCGCGTGTGTTTCTGTAAGTTTCTGTCGCTCGAACGACAATAATTAGAGAGCCTCTAGTAGAGAGAGGCGCCAATGGGTCATGTGACTACTCCGCGATTGGCTGACATCAACATGTACTGATTTGGACATTGCGACGCCAATGCAGGACAAATGGGAAACCAATCCGTGTCACATCTGCATTGATGTTCTGCATTAACGTCACATGTCCAAATTGATCCAAATCAGCACATATTGATGTCAGCCGATCGCAGAGTAGCTTGTCGCATGACTCGTTAGCGCCTCCCTTTACTAAAGGCTCTTTAACAAAATTAATACGCAGTGCCGATCAAGTATTCCAATGTCATTTAAAGCTCGGGGACAGGTGCTGCGTGAATCCTGCGCGTCATTCGGCAGACGTTGTAAATGTAGCCGTCGTGAATCTGCGCGAGGGACAACCGCCTCGCGTACATTGACTCGCCATTGTACTATCTTCGGCATCCGCAGTCTGGAGTCTGCAGCTTCTCGAAAGATCTTCCGCGCGGAGATCTAGTTTACGTCCATCGATCTTCCATTTAACACCCGCGTCTTCCGTTACGTCCCCGAGACCGTTGCGTTCAAATTGAACACGCTGCTCCGACACGTCGTGTTGTACCACGGTGTTAGGGTGCAGTTTAACAGGGAAAATACGAGCTCGATACCCCGTGCGCGCCATTATACCGCGGACTTGTACGCGGTATTGTGCCGAGCGGCGTGTAAGTCCTCCCAAAATCCCTCGTGCCGTAAGTCATGATGGTCGAACTTTTACCGCCGAGAAGGTCCACAAGCCGATGTTTTATGGATCGCCCCAACGCCTCTGCCTGCGAAGTTTCTGAGCCGGAAGTGTCTTTCCTGATAAACGCGTTCTGGTGCTTGATCGATTTAACTTGAACGTAGGGCGACCTGTTCGGACACTTAGAGCCTGTAAATATGTGAACACTTAAGCATCAAACTTCAATATTTGAACAGGTAAAGCCTGCTTAAGCCATCTGCGACGCACTTTTTGGGATATAATCACATAACCTAAGCTAACCTAGAGTTACCTAGAGTTACCTCTAGTTACTCGTTTAACTCCATAAAGTACGCCGCACACACGCATATCTTGATATTATAGTAAATACCAAACTGTATATTATATATACCGCTTATATATTATAATAAATACCAAACTCTGTGGTTCATTCACTAGGTGAGATGTTCTACTACTGGACAGATCACCATACCTTAGGCTGCATAAATGCCTAAACACTGTTCTACATCTGTTAGAACTTCCTACAATTTACATTTATGAGGGAATACTGAGAAACGACTCAGCATCAGATTGCCCTTCTCCCCGATGAACTGAAATGTTCACGAGAGATCTCGGAAACAAATGCACAAAAACACGATTCTAAAGAATCCGGAAAATTCTCAGTCTTACATCCGTATATGCAGGCGCGATGTGTAAGATTGAAAGCCGTGCACGTAAGTCCTCGTTACAACGTTAAAGGCACATACGCTGGCTGGCGTATGTTCAAGTCCAGGGCGTCAAGCTGCAACTCGCGTATGGCCGCGGAGACAACACGCCAGCTGCACCGTTCAAAGAAATATCTAACTTTGTCGCTAATATGCATGTCGTAGCTTACGAGGGGACACATTTTCCCTCTCAATTCCATTCATCTGTCGCCAAGGCATGCCAGCGCGTGCTCACGCACCGCGAGACGCATTAAGACGAACTCTCAGAAATTCGACGATGGCATCCGCGATACACACGACGAAATACGCGGCCGACCGGTCGGCGCGAACAGCAGGAGGAGAGGAATCCTCTCCCGCCACCGCCTCGAAATATCTTCAAAGACCAGCAGCAAGCAGCAATTTATACGCGTGTCGCCCGGCTCATTAAACGCAGCCAATCAAAGCCGAAGCTAATAGCAGCCGCGCAGCGTCACGGCCTCCACCTCGCCCCGCGCGCTCCAGCGATGGGCCGCGCGCGATGCGCGAAATCCGCGGTAATCTCGGCATCGGAATCGGTATCGCGGGCACAAGTCGGCCACTGTGCGCCATGCACCGGCCTGAGCGCCGAATGCAGTCCGGATCGGCGGTGCCTTTCAAGCCACAATCGACCCCTTGTATCGACAGTGCGGCGGCGGCGGCGGCGACGGCAGCGACGGCGGCGGCGGCGGCCGTCGCCGTCTCTCCTCCTTGCCGGCCCTTCCGCCGTTGGCGGCCCTTCTGTTGGGATTTCGCTTTTCGTCTTAGCCGCTCTCCCTCGGGTGTATATCGCCTCATCGCACGCGCGCGCCTTTAACCGTGTCTCTCTCGTGCCGGATTAAAGCTCGCCGCTGCGCGCCGCCCGCGTCGGTGGTCCTCTTTAATATATAATTGTGCCGATATCTCTCCCGATAATTACTGATAACGCGACAACTAACACGCTACTGAACGTCTTCCCACGTACGTGGAACGTGCAGAAAATTATTTGTAATTGTACAAGCCCGACACTTTCGCACACACGTCGCCCTTGATCAAGTCAAAGGAAACCTCGATAAATCCGAGACATTTGCGATTTTTAAGTCTAGAGAGGGGTTTACGTGCAAAACAGATTTTCTCTTCGTTTGCTCTCTACTCTATCCCCTTATCTCGCGAGCTGAGCAGTACAGAATTTCTGCGGCGAACCTACAGGGATACCCAAATCGCGGTATCGAAAGGAAACTTCGGCCAGGTCAGAAACCATAACAGGGACTCGAGGGATTTTAAGTATTTACGTCATAATAGACACATCACTTTTGATCTACGCCATAACTCACGATACGGTCCAACGTGCCGGTCGTAAAAACCTCGAAGAAGAAGAAGAAGAGGAGGAAGGAGAGAGCAAGAGAACGAAGAGGAACAAGAAGAAAGGAGAAGTCCTTTGCTTTACGGCGAGAAGGAAGCGCGGCCATATATAAGATGTTGCTGGTGTATGAAAAATAACAGCCGTTGCCTCGTCCCCCAGCCCTGCTGCCCTCCTCCTCCCCCCCTTCCCTATATCGGGCGTTAATGCCTCTACGGTGGATTGATGTTCCGCCTTTATGGGTTATTTATTTAATACTGACAAATTTCAACCGATGTGTGTGTATGTGTTGTATGTGTGCGCGCGCCCATGCCACTGCGGCGGCCATCGCCGACTACTTCTTTTACGGCGTCTTCGATGGCGCTGGAGAACGGAACGGCTACCAATAATTTAACAAAGACTCTCGGTTTGAACATATTAGGTGATAAACTTAGTTCCTGCGGTTTTTTGTTTAAAAAACTCATTTATTTCGACATCAAAAGCAAAAAATACATTAATCGAAGTATTTTCCCTCGCTAGCTATACATTTTTCCCATCTTTCGGGCAACGCGTAGATTCCGCGACGATAGAACGATTGGTCTTTTGATGCAATCCATTCGTCGATCCATTTTCGCACATCCTCGTAATTTCTGAAGTGTGTATCCACCAAGCCGTGCTGCATCGACCGGAACAAGTAATAGTCCGAAGGAGCTAAGTCTAGTGAATACGCTGGGTGCGGGAGAACTTCCCAATCGAGCTGCACCAGTGTTTCTTTGACGGCTTTGGCAACGTGTGGTCGAGCGTTGTCGTGCAAAAGCATGACTTTACGTCGATTGCTGGCTACTGCTGGCCTTTTTTCCAACAATGCTTCATTCAGACGGTTTAATTGTGATTGATATCGATCCCCCGTGATACTTTCGTTCGGTCTGAGTAGCTCATAATAAACGACGCCGTGCATATCCCACCAAATGCAAAGCATTGCTTTGTGGCCATGAATATTTCTCTTTGGTGTGGATGTCGATGGTTGGCCAGGGTCTACCCATGATTTTCTTCGTTTAGGATTATCGAAGTATATCCATTTTTCATCGCCAGTCACTATGCGCCACAAAAAACTCTTCTTTTTCTGCCTGGCGAGCAGAGAAATAGAGATGTTTAAGCGATTCGCAATGGCATTTGCGGTTAATTCGTGTGGTACCCATTTTCCCTCCTTTTGAATTTTTCCCATTGCATGTAGACGTTTGGAAACAGCCATCGGAGTGACATTTAATGCTGCAGACAATTCTTGGAGCGTTTGAGTAGAGTTTTCGTCCAATAATGCCTGCAAATCGGTGTCTTCAAACTTTTTCGGTTGGCCTGAGCGTTCTTTATCATTGACATCAAAATCACCACTCTTAAATCGCTGAAACCATACTTGGCATGTTCTTTCCGATGGAGCATAATTGCCATAAGCTTCGAAAAGCAATTTATGAGCTGCAGCTGCAGTTTTTTTCAAGTCAAAGTAATGAAGCAGCACATGTCGAAAAAACAACTTATCACGTTCCATATTTAATCAAAAGAAAAAATAGCACTGCTCGCTTAAATGAATCTCTTCGCACTGAATTTTATTGACAAATGTCTAACCTCTAAAATGCAGCCAGTTTCAGATGTCAAAATAAATTACACCTACAACTAACGTCATCTAACTGTGAGCCGCAGGAACTAAGTTTACCACCTAATACAACGAGAATGAGACCTCCGCGAATTGATCCAGCCATTGTTCCGCGCAACGTTTTACAATCGCGTACAATCGTTTTCCGTTCAACATCATTGTGAGAAAAAATAAGTGTCTGATGGAAGCCTAGAAAATACGCCATTTTCCACCATGAGCCTCAAACCTCTTTCGATAAGAACAATCAATACGCAGTTTTGCGACGTCAAAAGACCACACAACACGTTGTCTTTCGTTTCAACGGCAACTCAATTTTGCAAGACGAGGTTCAAGGTGATCTTTGCCTCGTACGCAAGACGAGGTAACTGTGAAACGATCCCCGTGCGAAAAAAAATCACCGCTTTAATACCTAATCGCTACACTAATTAAGCGTTGCCGCCTAGTAACCGACGTGTTCACATGTTTCCTCCTCGCCATTACTAACCATATTATTACGATTTAATTACACCGAGTAATTAATTAATAACGTTGCCTCCGTGCGTTGCGCTCGCAACGCTCGCCGTCCGTGGCGGCCGGCGGTGATCCTCGATACGCGATGTGATCGATCTATATCGATAAGTTTTATTATTATAGACATCGCGCGTGCACAGGCTCTCGGGCAGTGTGCGCGTGTGCGTCGATGCGTGTCTCGTGGCAGCTGCCGCGGTCGCGCGGTAGCGCGTAAGGAAGAAGAATGATGATGATGACGACGACGACGACGGTCGCATGCGAGGGGAGGGTAGGGGAGGAAGAGAGAGAGAGAGAGAGAGGCCACCGCGCGTGTTTCAAATCAACTCAAATAATAATGATGAGTTATAAATGCCACTAGACGGCTAACCGGCCCAGACTGATCCCGGGTTAAGATACGCCAATGCAACCGCATCTCCTGATGCAAGTCATGTATTCGCGATAATGCAATGCCGCGTACATACACCGGCTGCGCTTTGTACGAAGGTCGCGCTAATCGCGGTGAAGCATACGTCGCCGCGACGTGCTATTGGTGGAAAAAAGAAGAGAGCAGGAAATTCGACGCGCGGATTCGCGCAATAAATACGTTTCTCTTAGCGCGGTGCGCCCATCAGTCTCAATGACTCGCGCGCGATCAGTAAGTTAGTCGCCAAAGTATCCCTCGCGAAAACGGCGAGATCATAAAATCGCGATTCAATAAGTTGCCGATAACATTGATCGAACAAGAGGCTCAATGTACCCGCGGTATTGTTATTAAAGCGGATCGCCGGTTGTAATCAGCCTAGTAATTAGATGCAGCGGGGAGTGAGTGAGTTATGGCTCGGTAATTGTGGGGCAGACGGTGCGCGTTACCGCAAACGTTAACGATTGTCTATGTATCTACGCGATGATCGTGTGTGATCAAAGGAGCAAGTAAAATTCTCATAAATACCGTGTACCCGGCACAAAAGTACATAAGTTACCGAGAATCGCGCGCGCGCGTGCATTCCCGGCGCA
>NW_022639572.1:353844-380582 GCF_010583005.1 Odontomachus brunneus | reverse complement strand
ATATATATATATATATATATATATATATATATATATATATAAATAAAATAAATTGGTATGTTGTTTTTAGTATAAAATTAGTTACATATTTCCGAAATCTATCCGATATTTGCACTTGCACTTATTGGATTAATAGATTAAACATTACATCTCATTAGTGCTTGTATCGAGCGATAAAGAAATATTAAGATTATCTGTAAGACAGAGACCCAACTTTCGCCCTTTTTCAATAAATTTGGCTGACTATACCGCAGTCACTTCATTTTTCACGGAGCCCAAAAATCCATCAAGGGCTTCATACAAGAAGATGACCGAACTCACATCTCAGACATCAGTTTCTCAAGCGGCTTCAGCCATTTCGCTTCGAAGATATTAGATTTATCCATTTGTTTGCCGAAAGTCTCATAAATATAAGCTCCCTTTGACGGCATCTCACGGGTCTTATCCGCCGTCGTGATCTCGTGGGTGGGCGGATAGATGAGCGTGGGGTGCGACGGCGTACGATAGAGGGGTGGGATCGATTCGATATAGTTCGCCTTCTCGTGCCGGCATCAGTATTCCCAATTAACGAGATCCTTTCATCAGCTACGAAGTTACGACGAAGAACGGCGGGCAGGGGAAGGTGGGGGAGAGAGGAGGTTACATTTATAAATATGATGATCATAAAAGGAGGCATTACCATCGATGAGACGAGGCAGATTTTCTGACGCTTCCTGAAGATGCGAGAGAAAGAGAGGGGAAGGGGAGAAAGGAGACAGAGAGAGGGAGAGGGAGAGAGAGAGAGAGACAGACAGAGGAGCGCAGTTATTGAGAAAGGGATGAAATTGATGGCGACGCACCGGCACGGAGATGGGAGATCTTACGGATCGTGTCGGGCGTAATCTAAAGGGAATAATTAATGCCCGCCTCATCGGCGTAAGCTTTCGCCGATCGCTAGAAACCCGCGAAATTTCCAAGCTGATCTGTATGTTAATTAAGAAAGCCTTTCGCATTTATTATGCGTTCTAAATTATAAATTATTGTAGATAGATGTGTTTCGTGATATACAATCTAGCAATGGAAATAATTTATGTGATTCAGATCTGCTATCCGAAAACAGAACTGACACTGGCCCCTGATATGAAATCTTACTTTATATTATAATATTGCTCGTGCGAAGAGACCGCGTTCGTATCCAATGCGTATTTTAATTATTAAAATAATTATAATCATAATTTATCGACTTGAATTCGGCAGGGACGTTTGATTTTAATTTGACAATGCCTGCGCGTGAGAACGTATTTCGGTGCAAGGAGGAAACATCGAGTGTAGACAGCTGCACGGAGACGGGTTATAGGGGCGTCGCTGGAGCTGATCAAAGATGATGAAGCTTCGGGGAGGAAAATTGATAAAGAGGGACTTTGCACGCGCTACAAGCGTATCCGTCGAACGATTTTACGCGAGACGCGGAAAGACGGGAAAGTGGGGTGACAGCATCAAAACTAATACTCTGTTATATCAGGAGTTAGAGGTGTTAGCGAATTATGTCGTTTACCGGATGTCGCGTTGGAGGAAGAGAACTGTACGTTAGAGAGATGGAGAGGCAAATTCTTGTCTATTTATTGGCGCTGTAGAAAATGAGTCAGTAATTATTGGAAAATTTATCCGGCCATCCTATCGTCCGCCACTATTCTATCAAATTGAAAATTCTAATTTCACGCGGAGCGTTACACTTAAAAATTTATCCACAAGCAATAATACTCGCATGTATATGAACGCTACTATAAATGTACATCTGCGACTAAATTCTTAAAGCAACATTTGCAGTGCCTTTTTCAAAGTTAAGTTATCCGCTCTTCTTCACTGTCCTCGCAATCGTGTCTTTTTTTCAACACATTATAAACGTTATATAAATCGTGAACAGAGAGAAAAATCATCCAAGCAGCGCGGAAATGGCTTTGTCAACCTGTGGTCTACGCATCTGCCCACAAATCATTGACGGGCGTTCACCAAACTGTAATCAGTGTTCATTAGCCTGGCCAAGCCGCGATTCCACGTGGGATCTCCCGTGGGGAGATCTTTTCAATAACTCTTGGTCGGCGGTAATTGGTGGCGGACGATATCTCTCGTAGCTCCACTCCTCGCCTTTTCTTGCCCGGGGTCCTTCACAATGTCGTATATAACAATATCCCAGGCTGTCTCGACCTGACCGCTATAGATAGAGAAACATTAAGTGTCCACGACGCGCGCACACACACAGACGCTCGCTTGCTCACGCACATAGTGGAGGAACAACGAGTAACCGGCGTAGGTATGTCGTGCGACGCACAACCACAACAACGTTCGAGACAGGACGACCGTGCCTGTGTTGTGATCACATTGGCTACCGATGCCTCACCCTTGTTTCATTCCATGTCTCATAGATACCTACTGACCAGTTGTTCTCATTTCCCTGCGGCGAAGTAATATGTCGCGGAGAAATCGCGATTAAATCACGTTCGTGTAATTAATACTGATCAAATTATCTCTGTATAAATTGATTTCAGTCAAATAGCACCAGTAAATCGAGCTTTTTACAGAAATAACATAGTAGACATGTCTACTATGCGTTTTTTTCGACGCTGCCTCCCAAGCTTATTTCACCCTTTATCGTTCTACGTCGTTCTACGTCACGCTACGCTTATCTTTCCGTTGGATTCACTCGAGTTTAATTCGATTCACTAAATCAGAAATTCAGAAGCGACAAACGGCAATAGATCTGAGAGCCGCTGGTAGAAAAACGGTGGATCGAAAGAGGATAGCTCGGGGGTTGAACGGACGCACATTGCGTCATAAACGTTTATATTGCGCTCAGTGCGCCAGTAATGCCGATATTGGCAAGTTATTGGTCCCTTCCTCGACTGCGAATCCACCTCTCAGTATCAGCGGGGCCGCTGCAAACCGTAGCGTATCTTCGCTAATCCGGGAAAGTATCGCCTCGTACACAGCACGGAAAGTTTAATTGGAAATATCGGGGAAACTGAAAGTGCCGGAGGATAGTACTGGTAACGGGTGTCCCAAGCTGGCGCATTAAGCGAAAGCTCCTCATAAACGATCATATTCATATTGTCAAACCCTCTTCCCATATTTCGTACAACATCGACGATATCGGATAATTATCATTGCCACTCTTATACGTTCGCATTCGCTCTTAAATCTAGATTTTTTCGCGAAAAAAGGATGTAGTATAACGTATAAACGACAAAAACAAAGAAGTTATATAACAAAGAAGTTATAAATGAAGAATTTGGCAACTCCAAATTCCCGATTTTTCGTATTGTGCATTCTCAAGTTGGTTTAATTATTAAATCATCCCTCTATAGAATTACAAATGACTGACAACATTAATTCGAATGCATATCTGTTGTGTGTGTGTTTCTCGTGCTAAAAAAAATTTTTTTTTTTAATACGCCTTGGGACACGTCGAGGCCGAAGGAATTTTCTTTTCGACGATACTTGGCTAGACCCAATCAACTGATATCGCGGAGCTTAAGCCTCCCAAGAGCCGCAACTCCTGATACGGCGGTAGTTCGGCGATGGTTAGGCGGCCTGATCACGAGTTAGTGGTTCGAGATGGCAGTGCGGCTAGGATAGACCGCGGCAGGAAGAGAAGACCAAGCCGACTTTATGTCGGGACGTAAGCCGGTTATAGGCACTGCCGATGTTATTTGATGGCCAAATGCACTCCACCTCGGCGCGGGGTGACCCAGCCTTGCCCTCCCCTTCGACGATCTCTATCGTCCAGCCGACATTTTCCGAGCCACCTTCGTTCTAATCTCCTCCTCCGCCCCCCATCAACACGTAAGGTGAAGAAAAACTTGCTACACGATGTTTTGTGGCAACACCGCGTGATATCGGACGCCCCGGGACTTGCATTATCACACTTTCGTGATTATACGTTCGGAAGCGCTCACGTACAGGGTGTCTAGCACAACACATCCCAGCGCACGTGTACAGGTAGATCACGTCAACTTGAGAAAAAAGTACCTTATCACTTTTCAAACAACAACGTAAAATTTCGAGTAATTAATGAAAGAACACTGGTGAATCAGTACGTGCGACGCTATTAGACGAGCACTGTAGTAACAGTCGCAAGTCTCAACCATTTCCAATGAGCTTTTCATCAATTATTCCAAATTTTACGTGATTTCAAGAATGATTAAGTGCTTAGGTTCTATCTGCACACCCGCCTCGGGGGATGTCTTGTGTCAGACATCCTGTATATCCGCGTGCGACGACTTTCACGCTCGTAGAAACGGTAATATCTACGCGCAAATACACATCGGACGCGGTGAAAAACGTTAACCGCCAGATTTAACGAGTGACTGAGATGAATCTTACTCTCTCCCTCTTTCCCTTCCTCTCTTCCGGATCTCCCTCTTACCGCAGAGGGAGCGACCGAGGAAACGGCAAGCGTTCCGCGCGCGAATATTAAAGAGCCATCGATAGTCAAGCATCGCGCAAAGGTACCAGAAACGACGCCAGCAGCAATGGGAGGGCAGACAAAGGGAGGCAGAGAAAAGAGAGATCCACCACCTCCGTCTGCCTCTCCTCTTCAGGCTGACTCGCGCTCGGGCGAGCATAAAACGTGCCGCGCGCATTTCCCACCCCCGCGCATTAATACCTAACCGCGCCCGCAAAACTTAATGAATTCTTTAGCGAGATCAAAAAGAACTCCGGTCGGCCGATACGACGGGAGCGGTTTTCTTTCTTTTTCTTTCTTTCCTTTTTTTTTTCTAAAGTGCGGGGAGCGAAATTGAATGGCGATATTCCCAGTACGGTTTAACGACGACGTACACCAGCCAGTCTGCTTTCCTGCATCCTATATGCTCTCCGTTTTTCTTAACGAGGTCTGGTATGGTTTAACAATGACGCACACCAGCCAGTATGCTTTACTGCATCCTCTATGCTCTTCGTTTTTCATAACGAGACGCGTCCCAAATGCTGTGCCTATCCCCGCCTCTTCTGGTTTATAAACGCGAAACGTGATGCGTTATGCTCACTATCTCATTGATTTGAGGAAGTCTCGCGCCACCATTGGTGTCAAAAAATTTGCATTGATCACCACTACGCTTGAGCTGTCGTGCACGATATGGTGCTGAAGGATTTAACATCCGCTTCGATTTGACGATAATGACAACGAGAGATAATACTGATATCAAGGCCTTTTATTCTGAACTCTCTTTTATTAACAAAAGAGCCTCTAAATGCAGTTTATCAGCCCTCTGATTGGCTTTCAGTTACATTCAGAGGCGTCCATAGAAGAGAGTTCAGAATAAGGATCCGAGAGCATCAGAACATTACACGATGCTCAGCGCATATCGCTATCAACCCAAGTTAAATAACGCAACAGGGATTGTGTAAACTTCGTAACTTATATTCCATCATTTGACTCCATCGACGAAGTCGTCACGATCGCAGAACGCCGAAATTTCAGACGGCAGCAACGGAAAATTTCAGCCGCAATTCCGGCGGACAATTCTTTGGCCGAAAGTTTACAAGATTTACGGGACAGTGATGTGTGCTAAGACAGTAGTCGCGCGCGAGGTGAGAAAAGACGAAGTCAAAGAGACAGACAGGCACATGCCTTTGGTAAGCTCCCGGTATTCAAGAGAGAACGGCCACCTCGGTGCCGGCTGAATTGCTCGCGACTGCATGTCTTAGGGTGATTGGGAGTTATGACTCCTAAACCGTACTCCTGGGCGTCGGAAGGACTTGACACAGGTCAGATACCGCCTCGTAAAATGTTATGAGAATTAATGTCACCCCCTCCTCCTCCTCCCACGCCACCCTCACCGTCTCCGTATGCCACCCCCTTCTTTACCCTCGCCGTCCGAGCGTTTCAGCCGACACACCGACGACATCACAGGCGATGTCCTTTCGGTACAGCCAATTTTGTCGTTACGGTGACCACAACTTTTGCGGCTAATGGGAAAGTCGATACCTGATTGCCTGGCGCTGGCCATTAAGACGCCACCGACCAATCGCCGCTTGAGATTTATCAGGCTGTCTTACGATTGCTGATCAATCGCGAGATTGCTCATTTTATTATTTGTGCGACTTTAACGTGCTTGACGCGCGGATACGCTTCTACGAATACGACGAACGATATATTCGATGAATGATTATAAATAACAAATCTTTCATTGATATATTTCGTTATAAAGATATATTTCCTTCCTACCTTCTATCTTAGACAATTTCTTTTCTAATTTCTATTCTTATAATTTTTTTTAATTCTTTAGGATTTTATTTTATAGTTCTTTTTATAATTTTTATTCTTTGTAAGCCGCTTTACATCCCGTTCGCGCGAGAAATAATTCTCCTCTTGAGAAAAAATTGCATGGTATTGGGCTACGGTACATTTAGTGCGATACATGTGTATATCGACGTATCAAAGTTAGCTTAACAAGCAACCGTAAATTGGTATTACACGTGATCGACAAACGAACGGAAATTGGACCATCGCGTGCTGTATCTTTTTATAACTTATGAAACACACCTGTGCGCGCGGCTGAATTTAAACGAGTTTGCATATCGATGGCCACGTATACGCGCATAGTTATTGGACACGGTTAAAGCTTTCATTCCGGGGGTAATTATCGCGATCAAATTTAATTAACTGCGCGCGCGTCGTCACGCGCGCGGTGCCGGGATATGCGATAAATAGAATTTCCCTACTTCTCTTCCCTCCCCAATTTCTCCCATACGTGAATTTGAACGGTCGAACGAGTGAGAGTTCCTCTCGCACGTAGCCACACATCAATGTCGACAGGAAACACGGCACTGATTATTATTTCTTTTTTCCCCCTTTTTTTTTTAATCAAAACTTGTCACACGACGGACGTTGTGCGTGACGATGCAGTCACGCGTGGAACGCACTTTTCGTTCAGTGTCAACAGACTGCATCCCCCGCGCCGAATTACAACCGGAACCTTCTAAAATTATATGCTTCCTGAATTTAACGAGCTGCACTACGTCGGCGGACACAGTCCCGCCGAAGAGTTTACGAGTCACTAATTCGGTCGATTGTGTAAGAAGAAACTTGTACGCGAGATTAATTAGCGTGTGTACTCTCTTCTCTAATTTAATCAGTTGCATTTCGGCGAGTTAAAGAATTCCTAACTCTCGCAAAATATCTTCCCGAGCAATTATACCGTAACACTGCTCAAGCCACTAGAGAGAATCGTTGCGCAACTCAGAGAGCTCCTCTAAATCGCTCACGATATTAGCGAAGAGAGCGATTCTTCCCACGATAATCTGTAATCCGCGCGGCGACCTGCTGCCATAAATCTACAAACGAATACACGCGCGATCTGCTGCCGCGAGATCGCGAAACAATGCACTCGCCGTAATGACTCGCGACGACGGGTTTGCATAGACGAGCACTCGTGGTAACGTGGCCTCATAAAGACGCCATACATCGGCAATCGCTGGATGAGTGGCCTCTTCCGGTCGCCCACCAACGTTCCACGGCGTGTGTACATTAGCCGGCGGTGTTGCGGCCGTCAGTTTAGACGATGATTTAGTGGAGGCATTGATTGGGTCGATCAGAGGCCATATCATCTCATTTAAAGCCTTCCATCATCGGTGCCACTATTTATAGAGCGCGCTATCGCGCGCGCGTTCGTCCGCCTCGGCGACGAACGGATGATGATCGAATCAATTTTCGTCCGCGCGTTCCTTTCGCGATATTTCGCGCGCACACGAGCGCACGATACATCCGTGAGTAAATGCCGGGCCGTAGCACCGAGATTGGAAGATTGCACGGAAGTCTTCGTCGCGCTCGCGCGCGCGAGACCTCCGTCCTTTCAATATCGCCTACGCTATTCATACGCCTGAATCCCCCGTCATCAATCGACACGGACGGTGTCTCGGCGCAAACATGTCGTTTAGCAGTGCAATATTGCAACGCTCGCGTCTTTCGCGTGGAATTAATTTCGGACGAGACAATGCGCGATCAAAAACCGTCCCGGTCACTCGAGTGTAGCGCAGAAACGCTGATGTCGCGCGCCATAAACGGCGACAATAAGCATCTACGTGCGCGTCTACGTCATTAACGGAAATAACGATTCCGCGTAAAGAACTGCAAATTGCATTTTTTCCCCTTTCTGCTTTTGTATCATTTCGAGAGGAGCAGGAGAATACGGGCGTACGGAAAAAGAAAGCGTTAGGCGTTTTTTGAAATAAATCTAATGAGAAGGTATGTGCGGAGCAAAAATTTATAAAAATGTATGTAATAATAGTTCTTGTGTGTGGATAAAGATCCGCTCCCCCGTCTGTTACGTTCCTCTTTATGAAGGAGCGACTATGTATTCTGAAACGTCAGATTTTACAAAAACCGGGGGCCGTTGCACGAATGACGCGTATTCTGTGTCCGCGATTTCCGCGTTACGTAAAATTCATACGAAGAAGAGACCAGCGGCGGATGATATGATTTGTGGCGCGAGAAACGCAGTGCAAAAGACCGGTACGCATGTAATTACGAAAAACATAAATTCTTACCGTACGTTTCGTATCATAATTAAAACGAATGTTTGAAATGTAACACTGTGCGGTATCATTGAATTATCCATCCCCTTCCGTTTCCTAAAGGCTCTTATGCTAATTTAATTCGTCTCTGAAAACCAGATTTGGGAAACATCCGGGAAAAGCGTGCTTATTAATATTTCGCGCATGGCGGAGCAATTGTGTATTCTATCTGAGTGAAAGGAACGTTTTCTATGTTTAGAAATGGCGAATGTTTTTGGAGAGAAACGGGAATAAGAACGAAATAAATCAGCTCCACGATGACGATCGTCTCGATATTCAATTGTCTGTACAATTACAATATTTTTTATATTTTTCCTGATATATTTCAGGCTTTTCTTTCTCTCTCTCGGCGAGGTGGAGAAATGTTTGATCCGACTTCTCCAGGCCGGTGCCGGCGCGTTGTTCTTTGTGGATTTGTTTCCGACGTTTCGCGAAGTGAAATGTTCACGACAGGGTTAGTCAGTTTCAAAGTTTGACCCCGGGAGATTTCATCTCGAGGCTTTCGGAGGGTCAATCGTCGCCGCGTTCGTTTGTTCAGCACTCGGCAAATTTATGCTTTATTTGTCGAGATAAAAAGTAACAATACACTCGATCCGGCCTCCGAGTTGGTGTCACGTCCATCGTGTATCTGTTCCCGACTGAAATGTTCACGGAACGTCAAGAACATATTCACGCGGCACCAGCCCGGAAGCCAGATCGAGCATGCTGACGATTCTTTCTTTTATATATATATATATATATATATATATATATATATATGCTAATAAAACACAAATGTACGCCGAATGCCAAACGCACGAAAGCAGTGACGCGATTGACCCTCCGAAAAACTTCGAGATGAAATCTCCCCGGGTCAAACTTTGAAATCGACTAGCCCTTTCTGCGCCAATTAATTAGTACGTTTAGCGTGAGATCGATGGCGAAGCCCTTCGGAATCGCCGGCGAGAGGAGAAAAAGTTCAAACGAACGTGGCAGGGTGATGTGGTCGGGCGCCACGGAGGGGAAAGGGTATCGCAGGGAGAAAGAACAAGCAATTTAATTAGTATAATAACAAAGGAGAGTCTATCGGTATCGGCGAGGCGATATTTTTCCATCGAACGCTCGTACAAGCGGCAGTGTATAAATCGACTCTCGCGCCTCTCTCTCCCCCAACCCTCTCTCTCTTTCCGCCCTCTTGGCCATTTGGCTCTCCCTCTTTGTCGGCGTGTCTCACCGGCTTCGATATTTTCGAATTAGCGTGGCAATGATTTTTCACAGAGAGACAAAGCGTTCCTCGCACGACGCTTCACATTTTAATCAATATACGCGTCTCTAGAGCGCACGTCGCGAGAGAGAGAGAGAGAGAGCTCCCCCTATTGTGCCCTCGGCTTGGGTCTCGATAAAAATTAATATTAGAACCCGTGTTTCTTCGCACAGAAAATATGCCGCGCGCACCCTACGTTTAATAGGAAGCATTGTTCCTATATTGGCCCTCACGTATCAGTCCCGGATCAACCTGCCTGCAATATCGCGTCGCCCATTGACGGCCCCGCGGCCGCCGAAGAATTATTCGAGTCGGTTCTTTGATGTTGTCTTAGTTGATTTTTTCAGGCGAGCACAGAGTAGCGCGATATACACGCTGCATTTCAGACCGGCGCGCAAGTCGTGGAATATATACGCGTGCAAATGTGTTGCGTACAAATGACGGAAATACACACGTCGTTCTTTTTCTGCAATTTTAATTATTTATATTATGCGAGAATAATTACGCGTAGTAAAGGCTCGACAGTCTCGATGTGTGCTGTAGGAGGGAAATCCGAAACAAGCGGCCCGATAGAAAGCAAGTGTTCCGAAAACTAACATAGTTTCCTATCTATAAAAACGTTATAATATTTATATATACATATACATACACATTCGGCTAAGACCAAAGTGATTCCCAGGGAAGGACGAAAGATTCCATTCGATAAAGCGGGCATCCCGTCGGCCATGAAGAGCGCAATCGCGATTTCGATTAATCTCGGAACCGGTTGTAAGGGCCGACGCGAGATTGTCTTCCCTTGTAAGGGATGGAAGCGGGGAAAGGGATTCGATATTCCAGCCTCGTCGCTCAGGTTTCCCGGCGCGGAATTATTCCAAGGGGTAGCGGCGAGAATTAAGGCTTCTTGCGGCATAAAAAATCTGTGTAATCAATTATCGAACCTTTTACCCCATATTTCACGGCCAATGAGTCGCCACCCCCGTCGGCGCCTTTAAGCGGGCGAGACTTAGCGACCCTCTCCCTCGACACTTTTTAGCTGCGATCCTTGCTCCTTCCTCCTCGCGCGGCCTCACCCTTATCCTCCTCTTGCGCCGTTGGCTCCTCGGCCATGCGGGAGAGGGATAGCCGAGTCTTTGTTTGAAATATCAAATATTTATTTTCTTAAATAACGCGCGCGCGCAAAAGCCTGGTAGGGTGGATCGCCGGCGTTTTTTGCCTTAATAAATTATCAGCGATTATTGGGCGCGTTTGCCTAAGCGGGGCGGTCTTCGTCTTTTTCCTTGCTCTTTCCGCGAGAGCGTTTTCGTACGGCCTTGACGGCACCTCCGTGGCTAAGTCAGGCCGAAATCGATCTAGCTGGGATGCTTGAGTACGAGCAGTTTTTCTCGCGAATTTTAGTCCGAGCCGAAATTTAGATCCTACTCTAAGAGAAAGAAATACTTGAAAATTTTTCTGTAGAATATAAAGTGTCTATTTCTGTAAGTCAACTTGATATACCGCATAGAAATTTTCAAGTGTTTTCTTCTCGGCAAGCCGGCAAATATTGTCAAACTTGTGGGCCAGTGAAGAATTTCGAGACTTATAGCAATTTTGAAATTTCGAGTCAGGAAGTAACGTGCAGACGTCTGCCATGCGCGCAGGCGAACTCAGTAGAAAGAATATTATAATAGATACACATTGAACATATTCTGCTTGAGTAAAATATACCGTTTATACATAATGTGAAAACATTTTATATAGAAAAGCCGAATTTAAACTCTTGCCAGAACGCAGAAGATTTAATTTTACAGTCGAGTTCACCATTTTTTAGTTATCATCCAGCGCACAGGGGATTGACACGGAATGTGTGCATTTTCGGAGCAAGCTGGAGAAATTTTCAAACCCCCTCGGTTAATGTCTCGTCCGCTAATTATTCACGAGGTAGTCGCGCGCTGCTTGGCCGCTCGAGAAAGCCTCATCGAAGTGCAAAAGGGTACACGTTACGCAAAGGGTAACAAGGAGAACGAGGAAGGGTGTGCTCTTTGACACGGCATTGATGCAATATTAATATAAGCGAGCAACATTCAAAGGACATACGTCTTCGTAACGAGTTCTTGTTTACGCGCTCGTAAACACGCATTGCGACGTGCAGACACGCGAGAATAAACAACAAACGGAATCTGAGTGAACTACCAAGAAGATGTACGAATAATTGATTCCTTTAAACAAATGAATAAATCATCATGTCTCTCAAATGTACAATCAACTGGCGATGATTTTCTTCTTTGCTTGATTCATCCCTTCAATCGTGTTAATGCTGAAGATTTGAATATCGAGGCCCAAGAATATCGATACGCACAAGAATATCGATACGAGATCAATATTAAAGTTTTGAAATTCATATTCACAATTCGATCATACCTGAGACGAAGTAATCCGCCATCGCTTCTTTCACTTATCGAGATACATGGCTCTCTTCCTTTCGGAGCTTTACTTCACGCTGACTTGCTCTTCCAGATATTTTGAGGGTTTTCCATCCGGTGATGCAAAATAAGCATGAAAACAAACGTTATGACCTCGCGCAAGAGAGAGAGAGAGAGAGAGAGGGGAAGGAGGGACAGAATGGAACGGCGATGCGCATGTATAACACGTGTGCGCAGGTACACGCGTGCGGTCTGGGAAAACGAGCGCCAAAGTGCCGGATGAAAACCGTGGAAAAACTCAGCGTTGCGTATATAGAATGCGTTTCGCCGCGAGCGGATTTTCCGACGAGAGAATCGGGGCGGAAGAGGGTAGCGAGGGGTCGGTCGCAAGAGAGACGACAACGTAGACGATGTTGACGACGACAACGACCGACGACGACCGACGACGACGACGACGACGACGACGACGACGACGACGACGAAAACGATAGAGGGACTAAAAGGCTCTTCTAATGGCATTGTGCGCGTTCAAACAAACACATGGAATGCTTAGCAGTTTTTAAAATTGCGGAAAAGTCCCTGCCCTTGCTCGCGCGCTTTTCTCCATTTTCCTCTTCTTCTCGCTCCTTCTGTTTTCCGGCTGGGGGCGCGTGTACGTGCGGGAATATTAGCGTGTCATTAATGTTGGATTGCGTGATTCACGCTGTGAGAAAGACCAAGGGCTAGTTAACAAAACTGGTTATTTCTAGTATTTTCAAGTTACATAATTGAGCAAGCAAGATTTTTAAACATGTCAACGATGACTTTGAAATCTTACTTGATTCTGAATCTGTATCTGATCTGAATCTGTAAAAGAACAGTAGAAATATCGATTTTGTAAATTTACGCCGGTAGCCAAGTAGCCTCGGCTCCCGCTAACAGCGGCCAATTGAGTCAAATGCAATTGCTTGCAAGTATTGTTTATGACATTAATACACTTGTAAAGGGTTTATACTTTAGGGTTTACTTATGCATGGCGAATAGCTCCTCGAGTGACAAACGTAACGTAAAGTACGGCATAAACGTGGCAAGCCCTATATCCTTTTTCAACTTAGTAAAATAAATAGGAAGAACGTTAAATAAAAACATTTGGCGATTAAGGGAATACGGATAAATACGAAAATTGCATGCAACAACGCTTGCGCCCCGTCCTTTGCGTCTTTGCGTCCTTTGCGTCTACTTTGATACATAAAGCGCTACCATACAGACTTTTCATTAATGCCTGAAATGAATAAATGCCACCGTGCCCCTCCCCTGAATTCTTAATGCAGCTAGCTCGCTGAAAGTACTCCCGGGCCTTCAAAATATCTTTAAGAAGTTTAAAGTCTTCTCTCGATAGCATGTAAATATTGCATGTAAAGCGCGACATCAAAGGAATTCTTCTACGATATAATGTCTTAAATTTCGGCACAAGAAGAGATTAAGCAACAACGAGAGGAGATAAACAATCTCAAGATGTTTATCTCTTCGCTGAAAATGCGCCCGTCCTACAAATTCGCAAAAATTTATTTTCTATTTAGAAGAACCGCGTTTCCACGCGCAATTAAGGATAATTATCTGCATTTTGAAGACGGGAGAAGCGTCTAAAAGAAACATAGCAGAAATTAAACTCACGTCTGACAACATATTCCATTCTATAAGGACAATAATTAAGATCAATGATGGAAATCATAAATAAATATGGTCGATATATCTGAAATGTGTTCGGAATCGAATTCATTTCCACCTGTGCGCTACGATTATTTTCAAAAACTCCGAAATATCTCTAGAAAAATCAAACAAAACACAAGATCGTTGCATAGTTTTAGAGATATCTGAGATTGTACACGCATCGCACGTCGCACGCGCATAATCATCCCGAGTACCTGGCTAACGTTCAAACGTATCGCAGTAAAGGAAAGGTCGTCGGCAAGAGGACGACGAAGAGAGGACATCGTTCGTCTAGCAAGAAGCGAGTTCGACGCTCACCAAAGAGACCGCAGAATCTGTACTGGGCTCTCTGAGAGGACGTTCCTGGAAACTTTGTTACATTTTTGGTCGAGTCCGCATACGTGATACGCGTTGGACAAGTAAGTGAATCAAAGGGACACACACGGGAGGATTCCAGGATGATGGAAGCAGAAGAGAGAGAGAGAGAGAGAGAGAGAGAGAGAGAGAGAAGCGCTGAAAATTGGCGGACTCTATCTTTGAGTGCTTCGCCGAGCTTTCTTTCGATGTCACGGCGGAAAAACCTTTCTCGAGTTCTTCAGGAACAAAGGCAATATGGAGCGAGTGTGGCTGGTAGCGTACAGAATGGAAAATAGGTCGGAAGTAATAGTGAAAAGAGATTTAAGTTAGATATAAGTATGCGAAAAATTTGCACGAGGTAATTACAAATGAAAAAGATATATTCACGATATTGTCTTTCTCTTATGTTCTATTCACACATTCCAGTAATATTTTTTATTTTATAAATGAAAAATCTATCACACACTATGTCAAAAGAATAAATCTTACGTGTTCTACGTATATATGTGTTCTTTGTGTAGATTCTTAGCTCTCTATGTCGCTTAATACTCAAGTTTAAGCATCATCGAGCGCTATAACTTTTCTCCATCATGGTGAGAAAGTTCAAGTATTTCAAAAAGAAAATGAAAAATAATTAGAATTTCGTAATGGGCGACCAGCTTGTGGCAACAGAGCGTCAAAGTCGTGCATTGTGCTTGAAAACGCGACGATGGCGTGCATGTATTTCTTACGGGAAAAACGAATTATACGCTGCGTCTAGTAGAAGAGAGAAAGAAAGAAAGAGAGAGAGAGGGAGAGTGAGGTGGAGGAAGGAGGAACAGTGGGGTGCAAAATACAGAGAAATGGGAGAAGGAGAGACGGATCGAGGAAGAGAGCAAACGTGGACAAAGAGAGAAAACGAGAGGCTTCAACGTGAGTCGCTCGCGCTAAAACCACGTTTAAAACAAAGGGTGCCGCCGGCGAATTAAGAACGATATTTTAACGCTCGACTTAATTGCATTAAATTGCAAGTGAGAAAGAGAGTGAACGACGAAGCGGGCTAAGAAGAAAAAAAATGTAGGACCGAGTGAATAAAGCTAAAAGAGACGAGGAGTGGTGACGATTTCTGCGGATGGTGGCTGTTCTGTTTCGTGATTGAGTATAAGCAGTTATACGTCCTACTTTCTAAAGTATTCCTTACTCCGAATAGGCACGAGAGAGAAAGAGAGAGATTAAATAAAAGCATAATCTCTACTGTCGAGCAATTCTAGAATTTCAGAATCATCAGTTACATGAACTTAGGGTAAATATTTTTTAAAAAAGGCACATTTTTCCCCTTTCCAGTAAGTTGGAGTACGATTCCATTTTATTTTTGAAAAAAGGACCTGATATTTCCAGTTGATAATTAACATCCTTAATTGTATATATAATGGTGTATAATAAAGGTGAAAGTTCCTAGTGTGTTTACCTTTGTTTAAGGAACATATATTTATAAGATTATTTACCGGTGCTGATGATAATAAAGAACATAATCTCTTCTCAAAAAATATTCGACACCGCGGAAATGGTGACACAATAACCAATTAATTATTATATATGCATTTGGTCAAGTTATATGTGTATATTAACAATATATAATTACGAATATATTCCCCGAAAATATAAGCACATTTTACTCGCAGTAGGTCAAGAGAAAATAGCAAATACATCTACGTAAACAAAAACCCATAAATTATACTGCAAGAGACTACTGTATAACAAGTTAATGTACAGTAATTTTGTAAGAGCCGATATTATATATATATATATATATATATATATATATATATATATATATATATATATATATTTATATTTATATATGAATGAATTTAACAATGTTGCATCTTCATCAATGTATTAATGTACTACATTGTACTTCTACTAAACAATACATTCTTTGAAAATTTCCCCACTTCGATTACCAGAAGATATAATAAACTGAGATCAAACAGAGAAATATATAACTTTACCTAACAAATACTTTCATCAAAAGGCAAGTTCTGAGTTTTACGAGCTGATTCCTCAGTTTTGCAAACTAAATCCTCATCTCTGGCTGAAATGTCAGTTTTGCAAACTGTATTCTCAGCACAGACGGTATTCTCAGTCTTACAATCTATATTCTTGACAGAAGCCTCCGTCTCGAAAGCAGCGGCGCTCGTCGAAATGTTCGATGTATCGCCATGCGTTTTCTGGTGATTTTCCAGCGTGAGAATTTTCCTAAAGTACTTGCCGCATTTTTCGCAGTAAAGATTATACTTCTCGTGACTCTTCCGATGCTTATTCAGCAAATCCTTACGCGTGAAGGTCCTGTTGCAGATCGTGCAGGAGAATTTGTCGGGATTCACGTGCAACACATTGTGCCTCGTTAAATTGTCCAGTCTCGTATACTTTCTCGTACAAATGTCGCATGTGAACTTGGTCCTCTCGGAGTGACATCTCCGATGGTACTTCAAGTACCTCTTCTCGGCAAAAGTCTTCTTGCAAGCGCAACAGGCAATCTGATTGCTATCGTTCTTCTTCACGTCCATATGGCTCGTCAATTCCTCGCACGTCGTGAAATCCTCTTTACAGAAGATGCAGACGAACTTCTTCGGCTGTTTGTTCCTTTGTATGTTCTCCAGGAAATTCGGGTCGGTCATGATCTTATAGAGGAACGTATCCTTCAACTTATCATCTGGCTCGGCGGAGTTACCCGACGCAGTTTTATTGACGCGATTGGAAGCGTCTTTAATTGATAGATTCACGACTTCTGAGTTATTATTATTATTGTTAGCAAGCGGCGATGATACGCTGGTGGATGTGGGCAAGGTCAGGTCGCTGCATGAAGTACTGGACATCGCGCCAGGAATGAGAATCGCTGAAGGTGACTCGTATGCCTATTGTATAAGACACGTCTTAATATTCGGAAAATTTCACGAGTATACGTTATTCGAAATTATATATTGCTGTATATATATTTATGAATAAATAACATATTTTATATCGCATTTGCGCGACTACTTTTCTCGAATAATTATCAACATATATATTTCATGTACAAACAATTTTTGTTTAATCAATTTAACGTAAGATTTTGACATGTGACACTTTATTTTTAATTCTGAATTTATTTTATTATCAAATTTTTAATTCATCTATTCATCTCTATTCTATCGATAACAATAGAATTTATTAAATGTGATGTATAATTACTCTCACCTGGTTATATAAGTTTTGACTGTTCATCGTGTGTGTAGAATCACAATTCTTTTTTGTATCTGTGACAGTTTCCGCGTCTATAGAGGTTTCTGTTGCAGACGCGACTCTCGCGTTCCTCTGGAGTATTCTATGTCTCGGGACTGTTTTAATTCTCATATTCGTACTGCAGGAATCGTAGAGAATTGTGCGATTAGTTTTTCAATTATCAGTTTTACAGTAAATGAATAAGTATTGAGTCTCACATAAAATATGACAGAAAAGAAGATTAGAATCTAATAATACGCGAATTGTATCAACTGGAAATAACATTGATGTTTTCGAATAATCTAATGAATATTTATGATAGAAATATACGTGCGTGGAATGTAAGTAATAAATATTCAAGATTGCTTCTTCAAATTTTGCGGATATTCGACAATTGTATCAAGTAAACTCTTACTTATATTTACACGTGATAGATCAGCGAATATGTGCAACGATTAGACGTCAGCCTCTCGTTGATCCAACTTAAAATGTAGCATTAAACACTCTCGAGACTGCTCCTCACTGATTCACGAAATCTTCGTGCCGCGATACGTACCACACGAAATAGCGATCGCAACTGACAAGCTATCTCCTACGGAGCACCTAGCTCCGTATTAGTCGCCGTTCGATCGTCCTCAGAGCGACTTTCATGGTCCGTATGACAACAAGAACCCTAGCGGAGTCGCGCGAATGAAAATCCGAGTTTGCAAACATGTAAGTACAGTCTGGTATTGACCGAAACGGATTACGACGGAGGCCGCATCCTTCAGTACATTCTCGTTTATTTCGTACAGATAACTATACATAGTTGGCGCGCGAGAGACACGAGAGACCGCGTCTCTTGATGTAGGCTCGAGTCTACCTTGCGAGATTTCGAGCCACGTAAAGATCCCCTCAGCATGATTTTGTTAATAACGGCGCGCTATATATATATACGCGCATACATTAGTTTCAATATTAGAATATGTGTAATATTAATTGTTTGTTACAATTGAGGTAAAAATATAACGATTACTGAAGCTCAAGCATCAATTTCTCATTTACAGCCTATTTATCTCGACCACATGCATGCATATGCACGGCGGAAGAGAGAGAGACGGAGCATTTAATTCCCCTTTGGATATATTTTTATAACCCATTCTCATATTCTCGTTCTCTCGGCGGAGAAAGAATAGCGCCGTCGCGTCGAACGGAGTAAATCGACACGATGCTAAAAACAGAAAGACGGAGCGCGTCGAGATAAAAACGAGCGAAGGTAAAAAAAAAAGAAACGATGGGGTCAAGCATAAAATTGGCGAAAAAAAATTCTCACTGTTTGGTACGATGTCCCCGTAGCCATCCTTGCACAGCCCCCGGTCGTTAATACAGCATAAGGAGGAGCCAGGGTTAAGCGAGGGTGAAGCGAGGATTTTTAATTGTAGTTCGCTCGATATAACCCCGCTCGACCCGTCGGTATTGTCATACCGGGGCGGCGCTTTTCTTTATTTCCCCAGTGGCTGGATGAGGTTATACATTTTTTTTTAAACTACGGCAATGCCTCCGCCTTCTTATTAGCAAAGCTAATTGGAAATACAAATGGTTATTCACGGTAAGAAGGAGAAGGCCGAAGAGTGACTGCGGGATAGCGGAGGAAACTCGTAGATAGATAGAGAGAGGAAGAGAAAGAGAGGTGGGTGGGGGAGAGAGAGAAAGCAAGAAAAAGAGAGAGAGAACGGTCGGGGCAAAAGGAGAGGTGATGGTACACTTCTGCGTATTAAGGTTGTATTTACTTCGGATAATTAGGACTTTTTCCCGGGCAATTGGGATGAATAATTGATTTTGCTGCTCCCTACGCCGCCGCACGGACGGCGACTGTCGCTCTTGGACCTCTTCGAATGACAATCACCCGGAGAAAAATACGAATCTCTCGGATAAAATATTCAATGTCTCGCGCGGTATTATGCGTCGGGGGGAACGCGGGGTGAAAAAAAGGCTCCCAATACCACGGGTAGCGACAATAACGAGTTGAGCACTTAAACTTTGGCAGATCGATATTTCGTTCGAGCGGTGCGCAGTATGATGTACTTTAATTAACAACCTTGAAATAGTTATGATGTTTCAGTTGATTTTTTGCAAGATACTCGAAACGACTTTTTGTGGAATCTTTCATTTTTTGTCCTAACTTTTGACGAGATGAGGCAAGGACGATGTGCCGGCGAAATCCGTCAGCGCGCGCATCCTCCACCCTCCTCCGGTTTGTTTTCCGCAATTTTGTTAGCAGCACGGTGGCTGCGTCGAACGTCTCACGAGACATTTTGACACCCAGTACATCACGCCCATTCCCTTCATCTACTCATATTACGTATACAATATCTGTGTATCGAAGCCGGTTGATCCTGGTAGGTTCCCTCCCTCGGCACGAGGCCATACATCATACCACCTTCTTTATTAAACTCATATTTTTCAAAAAGTCTCACCTTCGCTATCTGGAGCGCCTCCTCTCGCTCGCAACTCGGAAATCAGCCCGGGGAGAACGAAAAATTCATTTGGCTCTCGAGGATAAGATGGATATGAAAATTTTTATGCTAAAGGTGATTTACGCCCGCGCGTCGCGCCACCGATATGACTCGACTAGAATTTTATCATAAATGATGTATCCCCCGTAGATAATAGGTAAATATTCCAGCGTCTTTATTCCATGTAACTTTCCGCGGAGAAACGCGTCGGATAAACGTACGCGAGCGCTCGATGTAAATTGCAGAGCTGTGCGACAGAATACAAAGTCCGAATTGCGAAACTTGTCGCGCAAAGTTCGGATATTCGGCGGTTAGTCTCTCCCTCTCCCTCTCTCTCTCTCTCTCTCTCTCTCTCTCTCTCTCTCTCTTATCTCTTTCTCTCTCTCTCTCTCTTCCTGACATCGACTGGCGCTGACAAATTTTTGCACCGAAATAAATTTTCCACGCGTCGACCGTGATGAGAGAAATACAAGAGGGAAGAGGATAGAGACGAGACGTAGGATGACGCCGGGTCCTTTAACGAGTCGCGCTTCCGAGGGCTATATCGCGCGACGAGTTCGTTGTCTCTCCGTAGCGCCGGAAAGTTAGACCACTTTCCTTCGACGCGCGCAGGAGAGATTGGCCGTTTGGCGAGCATAAAGAAGAAAAGCCACCCCCTTCAGTTTGCCTTCCAGCGCACCCTTGGCCGCCCCGTCGGTCGGCCCCTCACGACCCAAAACCGCGGACGGTTATAAAGCATTCTTCCAGTTTATTAGGCGGAGACTCGCGGGCCTCTCTTTATATTAAGCATGTGCATTATTAATGCGCCGGTATAACCGTAAAATGCTGATGAAAAAAAGTTGCCGAGCCCCGCGGGTGTTTCTTCTGCGGCGAGGCGAAAAGAAGGAACGGGAATCTCCTCCGAGATTGCTGCCGCGGCTTGACTGGGTGACTCTTCGACTCGTTAGACACTAAGTCGCGTGAAATTTCGCGCTCGAGACTTTCGTCGAAAGAGTCGTCCACGATATACAAGTGTATGGAAACAAATGTGTAATGACAGGTACAGTCATCGAAGGATTTGAGGCTGGCGTGTAACAATTCCAGCTCCGAGAATTCGACGGTCTCGCTTGACGTCGAGAAAGACAATCTGAAATAGAAACAAAAACTTGTATTCTGTGAACATCTTCGACGTGGTGATGCTTCCAACCAGTTGTAGATGCTGCATCTGATATAAACAAGTCTGCTGGTTGGTTTCTTTTTCTGCTCGAGATAGACGGTCTCACGCAATAAAGCAGCGCGGCAATCTGGCATAGCACAAGAGTTACACGCACCGGGGATTTCCATGGAAATCGATGACACCCTCGACGACGTAACTTCGGACGACAGAGAATCGCCGAATAGAATGCCCGTAACTTATCCAGATAAGGGGTTGTAAAACGATGCTGTAGCTATCTGCCAATACGGTCTGCTCACCCTTCTCGCGAGAGGGTAGCTCTGCATCCAGGTTGCGGGTAGATATAGGGAGCAATTTCGCAGAAATTGATGCCATTTGAATATCGCCTGCGCCACGACGCGCGCGCGCTTTCAAGATGGCACCGTTCGTATAGGCGTTTACACGATTGTCGGAGATCTCTATCCGTCCACGCGCGCGCGCTTCCTCGACAAATACTGCCGAGACACATTGGTATTATATGTTTCGTGGATCGTATTTCCATTGTGGGCTGCGCGCGGCACTTCGCGAGGAGATGGAGCGACTAACGTAAACCGGCGTCTGTTTCTCGACATTTGTTTCCCCGTCGATTGCAAGTCAACTCGAGATTAGAGCCGGGAGATAGCGAGGACTCTTCCGCGATCGACATTACGTCGTCGTTTGTATCGATTTTCTAAATTATCCGAGCTTGCAAGTTGCGATCTAAATTTACCTCGCGTTCGCTGAGGATTTTACACACATTTGAAATTACACGTGATATGATAATGATATAATCTCACAATTGAATTTTTGCCGACAATTTCATAAACTGATTCACCGAACGCCAAAACACGAGTATCTTTAAGGCTCCTAGCTCCTTGTATTATCTATCTCTTTTTAATGACATCAGAAGCAAGAAAATGCGTGCTAAAAATTCTTGCGAAATACGTTAAAATAAAAATATATATATCTATAAAATAATACTTGCAATCGATTAAACAAATTTGTAAGATATTCCGTACACTCTCCTTTTGTTCTAACAATAATTTGTAATCGTAAATTAACGTGATATACAATTCATCTTCTTAACCTATTTCTTCGCCTATTTCTATTCAAATTAATTTACCATAAATTATTGATTGTTAGAGCAAAAGGGGAGTGCACGGAATATCTTACAAATTTGTTTAATCGATTGCAAGTGTTACTTTATGGATATATATTTTTATTTCAATGTATTTCGCAAGAATTTTTAGTATACATTTTCTCGCTTCTGACGTCATTAAAAAGAGATAAACAATGCTAGGAGTCTTAACAACAAACACTCTTAGATATCTCGCCACATTCTCTATATATGCAACGAGCAACAAAATTACTCCAAAATTATTCGTCATATTGCTCGTATTTCCAAACGACTTTAATCGAGACGCATCTTTATTCTCATATGTGAGATTATACTTGGTGACTCCGAGATACGTGACGGGGTTACGTCACGTCAGTGTTACCAAAGTCTTGCATATCAAATGCGCTGACAAAGTCCAAGTATACATACACAACCTCCTTGCTGCCCGTCAATGGCGCTTCTTAGCTCGTGCATAAAGCCCCTTTCGCTCACTACCCTCACGCCCCGCCAGTCCCGTCTGTCCGCATCCACCTCCCGCAACCTCCTCATCTTTCACGATTTCATCCCCGCCGTTTCATCGAGGCTTCAACCCCTTCTTCGACCGGTACTAGCGGATCGGGGTGTCTCGCTCGCTCACTCGCGAGTATTTCCGCCAGGATGTATCGCAAAATCTATACCGGCCTGGAAGAAGAGGGAGGTACGGGGGGTTGGGAGGAGTGGGCGACGGTAGCGGAGGCCAGGGTGGTTTTCGAGAAGGGTGAGCCCCGTCACATTTCACTACAGACTAATAACTTCTGAATATTCATTTCGTGTTTCTCCTTGCCTGCTTGCGAACCCGTAAGCAAGGCTAATGCGACGCTCACAACAGAATGCTCGATGTTCCCTGGGATACGTCGAGGACGATAACCGAATTTCGGCGACTCTAAGCATCACGCTTGCCGCAAGGCGCGAGCAACCGCGATAACGTGAGTCGACAAGAGCGCGACTCACTCGAGCGATTGGCGCAAATCGCACGAGGAAATAATCGGCGCGTTCGATTCCGTGTGAGACAAGTTTAAGGAGTATGTACTCTCCTTCGTCGAAGCGAGAAAAACAGAGTAGCTTGGAGGCGAGGGAAAAGCGAGAGACGGTCGTCATGGCAACTATGAATTAAGTAATCAATGAATTATTATTGACATTGATGTCTTCGCCATGCTCCTCCTCCCGCTCCTCGCGATACTTCAAGACTCATAAAGCAGGTTGCCCTGCGTTCCTGATTAATACGCCGGTAGTATATCTCACTGGATTTCCGGATAAAGAGGTGGAAGGTGGGAAGCGAGAACGAAACGAAGCGGGCGTTGCGCTCGCCGGATGGAAAATGATCCGTGGCTGGTTTCCCGTGTAAACATAATTTTTCTGCTCTTTACATTCAATACAGGCAGCGTGAATGAGTAGTAGATACGCGTCGTGCGCTGCTTGGCGCGTGCGATTAATTAATAACAGAAAATATTCCGTATTTGAAATTTTATCGACCCTCCCGCTCAATAGATCCTCGTCCTTTTTGACGCTACGGTAATTTTGAATCCCGTTATACTTCATAATCCATATCCCCTCCTCCTCACTCCGTTATTTTACGAGCACCCGCTTTTAAAATATTTTTTAATTAAAGCCATTTACACACATATGCATTTTTCAAAGCTTCGACATCAGCTTATTACCGATTCAACTCGCGTGCACATAAGTCCATAATTAATTTGGTCGAGATATCGCGAATTTCGATTTAGGATGTTTCCTGTCTGTATATCTCGTGGCGCGTTATCCCTCTTTCTCTCTTTATGTCGCTAAGGCTTCCGACGTCCGTAATTCGGGAACAGCGCTCGCAGAAAATACGATAGGACGCTATCGCGAAGGGAGAACGAGCGGAGGAAGGTGCGCCGGAAGAAAGGCGCACGGTGGAATGCTCCGAGCCAATAGAGGAGACTCCGCGCCAGCTTCAATTCGACGATCTTCGCGACAAATTAGCACGGACGAATTTCCCGCGTCCCGCGCGCCCTTGCGGAGTTTCCCCGCATCAAAAGTGTTCTTTTTCTTCCGTCCTCTTCGATCAAGCTGTTTGGCAAACGCGATTATTTCCCCGCGAGTTTTTCTCTCGAACGTTAGCCGCTCGAGTTGTCGCCTGGCCGCTTCACGTAATTAGCAAATGCGTGGACATCGATAACACACCTACTTACTCCGTCACGCTCTTACGCAACGCAAATCATAAAGTATCGCGGTAAATAGCGTCCGAGACATTTATGCGCGTGGAAAGCCGTCAGAGAGTGGTGCCAGAAGTGCGGAAAAACGACGCGGGGTTTCGCGCAACATGAAATTGCGAACAACAACCACGCACGGCAAATGAATGCGGAGCGAGACGCGCGAGAGGCACTACATTTCCGCGAGCATCCGGCACGTCTTTATAAAAGTGACTTCGCGTTGCGGATTAGGGCGAAGGCGGATCGCGATGGCTTTTACTCGCCAAGATCGGAAGAGAGCGGGAGGGAGGATGACTATAAAAAAAAAAGAAGAAGGAAGAAACGGGCGAATTAAAATTTCACAACGACAACTGACAATCGTGAAATCCCGTCCCTTGCCCTCCCCCCTCCCTCGGCCCCCTCCTCGCCTCCTGCGACGGTAGACGGTCCGGCGTTACCGACCCTCCCCATTGTCTCCGACAAAACAACTCCCTGTCCCCTCCATTTCCCACCCCCGGTTAGGAAACGTGCGATAATAAATATAGAGAAAATGAAAAATTATTAAAAACTTCCTTTTTAACCCCTCCCCCCCTCCTGGTAATCCTGGTCGCCCCTAGAGATGCCGCATTAAAAACCCGCCGCCCCAAACCCCGCGCGACTCCTTCCCTCCGTCTCCGCTTGCTCTTTCTGCACCCTCGTCCACCCCGGACTCCGTGGTCCTCGGGGTTGGGCGTCCGGACACGCGAATTATTTATACGCAGGAGTCTCTCTGACGACATTACCACAGTGTTAGCATTAAATCATAATGTACGACCCGTTACGAGCCGCTGTGATTCGGCCTTGCGCGCGCTCCCGTGTCAACGGGCGTTCTTCGCTCGCGTGCTCCTTGTTTTTGCACTTTTAAAGAGCGCGAATAATTATTCTCCGAGGCGGAATGCCTTGTTGATGTTCTCGCGCGTGGAGAAAACAAAAAACGGACGATTAGACTTCGTTGAGCAGATCGCTGATTGGTGATGCATCACTTTCGTACACCGGCCGTGAGAAGGTGCAGGAGCTTTGATGCGCTTTCAACGGCAAGTTCAGAAACATTATGAGCGCGGTTGAATGAGGTCGATCAAAGTTGAGGTTTCCAAGTGCGGTATTGCCGAACGATCTGCGCCACCATTCACGGGAGACAGCGGGAAAATGCCGCGTTCTGTGCATAGCACGGACTAAGCCCCCGCGGTTAGGGCTTTTTGCCTTTACGTTGATCTACGAGTAATCACGCGGAATAGCGCAAAACAACGAAAGTGCATCGCATAATAAACCTATATTAATCTCGTAGGAGAGAGATAAAGCGATATTATCGAGCGAGTCCGCCGTCGAACGTCGACTCACCTCGGCGTCGTAACTTTTTCATGAATAATCCCCGGGCTAATTTGAATAAATTATAAGCGACGGCGTTTGACGGGGCCTCCCCCAAATACTCGACTACGCTATTGATAGCCGTGAAAACGGAAGAGGAGGAGGCGGGGGAGGGGTCCTCCTGCCCGCGGACCGTGCTAAAGTAGAAGGATCTCTGCGGCTGCCATTAATTCCTTTGTTTCGCGATTCCGTCGCGGGGGGCGATTCCCAAGGACTTTTTTTTCACCAGAGTCCATTAAAATATCAATTAAGACGCCCGTGTCCACTGCGCCTTCTCGCGAGAGATCGGCCCTCTGTCATCCCCGCAAACTTACGTCGTATCGATCCGCGCAGCCACGTGCGATCCACGATTCATTGTTATGTCAAGAGGAGCCTCACACAGTTCACGGCAGAAACACAACGGAAAAGCTCCGCGCAGGTGACTGTCCAAGTGTGCATCTCGTGTTTCGTAATGCAAAGAGATGAACAATACAATGGTCTCAATCGATGCTCGATTCGCACTGACAAATCGTTACCTGCCTTTGACAGATTGTTTTTCTGTCTCCCGTTTACGGAGGACAGCGGATAAAACCGATTAATTACCGAAGCCGGCGGGACGTGTAACGGGGCAATTACCGCAAGGTCGCATCGACACGTGGACAGCGAATACTCTTCGCAACAATAACTCTGTCAGAGTCAAGCCGAGCGATCGTGAATGCGCGCATTCATCCGGCCCGATAATCCAACTTGAAAGGTACACGTCGGGGGCTTTTTCTACTTACTACAACGGCGCTCAGAAGCACGTACGTAACGAACAAACGTTTCCGGAATACCTGTTACCTAGGGCGCTGGAAAAAATATGGGAAACCCCATCCTTAGAG
>NW_022639572.1:307625-353742 GCF_010583005.1 Odontomachus brunneus | reverse complement strand
GGAGGAGGAGGAGGAGGAGGAGGAGGAAGGTGGAGGAGGCAGCGGCGTCGGCGGGCGGGCGGGAGGAGAAGGAGGGTTGGTTTACCCCACGTAGAAGGCGCGCGCGAGTCTCGCGTGTGTGCACCGCTGCTCACACGGACACGGACGCGCACTCGCATGCGAGCCCGACGCAAGGGTTGAATTTTAATTATTTTCTCTTTGGTAGGTATAATATTTCAATGCTCGGCGGAGCCTGGCCGACCGGGCTCGCCTCTCGCCGCCATCTCTGTCAAGTAATGTTATTATAATTATACGCGTGTGCGCTCGGTCGGTCATTTCTTGTGCCCGTCCATCCTCCAGCCACCCCCGCCGCCACCCTACAGCGCATCCTCTGTGTCCGTCTTTCTCCTCTTTCTCGCCATCTCCGCCTCGCCACTCTCTTTTCCGCACGCGCTCGCCACACACATACACACGCACACACACTCTTTTTCTCTCTCGCGCGCGCGCGCGAGCGCGTTCCCTCTCTGTCCGGGTATTGTGCAATTAAAATGTCGTAATTGTCCGTCGGAATTCATCTTGAAAATTCGTGCCTAACCAGTCGACGTATCGCGCCGATGTCTACCCTCGTCGAATGTACATGTTGCACTCGAGAAAGCAGGTGAGGCACATGAGATATCGACGTTACCGCGCTTCAAAGCGCGATTTTCGCTGAATATTCACGGGAATAAGGTATCGTGGTGATTTGTGTAATTGCTCGAATCGCGATAACAATTGCGTTTGCTGATTTAAGTGGTGCGTATAAGCTCCAACGATAATTCCCGGGAACGTTTGTAATGATTATCACGATAATCCCTCGGCGCGTGAAAATTTTTATTGCGTTTCCTATGCTGTAGCGACGTACAGAGCATTATATTATACATGTGCAAATACGATAAAAGTAACGTATTACAGCGCAAGCTTCGCGATCGCCGCGGCCGCGGTTATCGCGACGCGCGAAGCTCGTCGCGCGATATATTCTTCATTTAACTTTACACGCGCTGCTGTGTCCGGTGTTTCCGTCGGCAGAGATTTCACTTATAAAGCCCGGAGTGAAGACATGAAAGGAAGGTATACAAAAAAAAAAGGAGGGCGGCAAAAAAGAATTTCAACCCTCCGCGAAATACAGAATAAGTCCAGCTGCGACGCAACATAAATGTCTCGTGCATCCCGCGTTGCTTCAAAAGAGCACGTCGCGGCCGCGCGGTCGATGTTCGCGGTGGACGAAAGGCGAGCCGCTGTCGACGGGATAAAGCCGGACGGCGTATGTATGCGATCACCTGAAATTCAGAATTGCAAATTCTTTAATTCACGGGACGCGTTGGCGATGGCGACGACGACGACAGTAGCGGCGGCGGCGGCGGCGGCGGTTGCAACGGAGGTCCTCCGTGCTCGGCAGGAAAATACCTTCGCCTGACCTATACAAACATCGCGGGAGACGAGGGATGTGTATTCAAAAATTTACATAGGTACATTCTGATTAAAGTGTCCTAGAAAGCAAATCTAATACAGCAGCACGAGCGCGCCGAGTCCGCCTCCTTCTCTCGGTCTTTCCATCACGCAGCGCGAGAGAGAGAGAGAAAGAGGGAGAAAGAGAGGCTCTCGTCGGGGTGCGAGGACGTGGAATTGCGGGCTGGATTATTACGTATCCTTCGGAAAGTTTCCGCCGGACCGGCGGAGAATATCGGGACCGAATGGGGGATGAAAGGACTGGATGTGTCTCGCTGCCGCGTCCAGTATATCATGATAATCGTGGGATTTATTACTCGTTACCGAGGTTTATTATCCCCGGTAACGCGCCAGGGTGAACGTGACGAGAACGTGGAAAACAAATAAAATCACGGGGCGAGAAGGAGGACACTCGAAAAAGGAAAAAAAGGAGGAACGCAAGGAAAAAAAGAGCCGCGTGAGAAGGAGCGGCGCAGCGCGGCACCCCGTGCATAATAAATTACTACGATTGATAATGATGGAAAATGCGACACCACTCGGCGAATCTGCCTGATGGCAGGAGGATCGCGCGGAGGAGAGCCGTGCGTTGATGCGCCCGGAAAAGAGAGTCATATTTTATCAAACGGCAAATAAGTAGGATCTGTCTTGCGTCTGACCGCTGTCAAGTTAGCAACAACGTAGAAGCGCGCGTGCATTCCGCGTGCCCGGCGATTGGATTCGCTAATTAATCACCGGCGTAGCCGCGGCGGCATGGATGAAAGAATAACGACGCGGAAACGAAACGAAATTTAAATATTCTCGCGTTGTTCGCGAGGAGCAAGGCGCCGGGGTGAGAAGAGGGCGACGGTATCGCGGACATTCCTCTGCACCCCTCGGCAATTCCAGGGCGGCAAGAGAGCGGGCGAGCTCGGTGTAATTGCAAAATTGCATTAGCTTTGTGTTCTTCCGCCGTTCGTCCAGACGTAAGAGATATGCGCGTGTGTGGCGCGTTGCAACGGACGATTTATACGAATTCTCGCTCCTTTTTTCTCTCATTCTTTTTTGCGATCCCACGCCCCCGATCCAGCGTGTCGCTAAGCGATGTCTTTTCGGTATTGCGGCTACGTCGTAGCTGCGTATCAGCGAATAACACCGTAACAACGATCGTTTATGGACGTTGCATATCGAATTCCGTCAAATTGCCAAAATTATTCACGAGAAAAAGGAAAATGCTGCTGAACTTTAATCATCATTTTACTTGCGTTAATGAAACAATTATTACGTTCACGTTTAATTTTCGATTCATAACGAAATCTCGATTCATATCTCGTCTAATAACATCGGGAATGCTGTTGAATTTATGTCAAGCGTAATACTTCGAAAATGTCGTTTGCATTGATGGAGCATCAAAATAGCTTTTGTATTTGATTTTCCTCTCACACTACGTTGATACTCGTCCAGACTCATTGGGGTGTATCATAAACCCTTTAGTTCCACCTACCTTAATTACGCGAACTACGAGCATCTACGAAAAGAGGTTAAATCTCGGGAATATTGCTGAGCTTGTGTCGAGCGTCATGCTTTAACGATCTTTATATTTGTGTTAAGAACCAATAATTTCTTTCGCGCTTGGTTTTCCTCTCGTTACGTTGATACTCTTCCAAGCTCATCGGGAAGCATCGTGAGTCCCTTCATCTGATTGCACGAATTGACAACATCTACGAAAAGAGATTAGACCTCGAGAATACTGCTGGACTTGTGTCAAGCTTCAAAAACGTCTGTGTTAATGAAGCGATAATTCCCTTGGCGTTTAATTTTGCTGCCGCGCCACGTTTACACTCGTCCCCAACCTTATTGGGCGAATCCCCTGGCCTGGTTGCGCGGTTCGATAACATCAACGAGAACATCGAAGCTCGAACGGGATACGTTCGATACGAAGGAAGAGGATCCGAGGTTCGCGCGGAAGCGAAATGCAGAGAGAAGCTCGTCGTGTCTGCGAGTGTTATTTGCACGGTATCGGGAGCAAGCCCCCGTCCTACGCCTCTCCGCGCCCTTAAACCAGCTCGCCATTTCCCCAGCTCGTTTCGTTTCTCCGGCGACAAATAAGCAACAGAACGAACGCGGTCCTATCTCGCGCCGGCAACGATTGCTTGAGAAACGCGCCAGATTCCTGATTCCGAGCCGCCTCTCGACTGAAATTTATCTTCTTCGGCCCCTTCCCTCACGTCAGACACCCTACCGGAGTGTCGTTTCAAATTCGAATCGGATCTTTATCTCCGCCCGTAGGATACATTTTAATCGGAATTGTAAAGCTCGCGCGCTCGCGACGAAACCCGCCTGAATACCGAACGTATTAATAACTTTGAGACAGAACGAGATCTTCTTCTTATCAATTAAGGAGAACAAAGATCTCCCGACGAATATGGGAATATAAGCCAACGGATTAAATTAAAGAGCGCTGATTGTGTCTCTCGGATAAAACGCCGAAATAACGAGGAGAATATTGCGGAGATTTTGCGCTTCAATAAAGATCAATGCCTCGTGAAATAATCGAGAAGCGCGAAGCGCGCTCAGGCAAGTACACGCGAAACATCTTCCTCACGAAGAATACGCGCAAAGCCTTGACGCCGATAATGCGTCCGTTTGTATTCATCTAGTTATCGACGCGCGAAGGGTGCCGGCGGCGTGGCCGGGTAGAGGCTCGACAAGGTATTGTAATACCGCAAGGTTTTATGGGAAACCTGGGGGCGTCGCCGCGCCTCGCGAGGGATGGAGGACGAGCGGGGAACAAAATTGAAAATGAGCATAAAAAGCATAAAAAGCGAGGCGCAGGGCAGATTGCCGTGGAACATTCTTCGGCAAAGGGGCAATTCATTTTCGTATGCTATATCAATTTCTTGCTTCGCCTCCTCGCCTCGACCATCTCCTCGTTCTCCGCGCGCCGGCGTCCCTGCGCGCTCGCAGCCGCCAACCTCCGATCTATACGCGTTTCATCCCTTAAAACCGTTAACTCCGCCAGACATCAAGGGGAATGCGAATTAGCTCCGACCGTCTTATCCGCGCCGATAAAAATGGCGATGAAAAAAACGGCTCGTTCCCGTGTCGTCGTGCTCGCCGAGCTCATCCCTGTCTGTCCGTCGTTCCCCGCGTTCCCAATCGAGAGTTACCTTAATGGAAGTTATGCCTTAATCGATCCCTTCCGTCGTTTAAAAGTTTCACCGAAATACCGTGCGCCAGAGGGAGAGAGAGAGAGAGAGAGAGAGACGTAGGGCGCTACCCACCCACCACCCACTCGCGGTGGGAGTAGTTAACGGTGCTTTGCGAGTAACGACTTACCGGGGCGTAGGAATTAAGATTTACACGAGATAATTAAGGATTAAGTAGAACCCACCGCGCGTTCGACGCGTTTCCGAGGGTGCACGCCGGGCGATACGTGCGTGGAATAAGTTGGACTTTTAGTTTGACAAATAAGTGGAACACAATCTGCAGACGAATGCGACCGTGTATTAGATTTGTATGGAAATTTTTGCCGTTAAAATTTCCGAGTTAATATCCTTTTTATTTCGTTATATTTCTCCGCCTCTTTCCGTGGTTTCAAACTGCCATTACTCATGAACACGAAGAAATCGAAGAATGTTTTTATGATTAAGTGTATGTGTGTGTGTCTAATTTTTTATCCTCTCTTGTGTGGCTCTTGACAAATGTTACTAGTTCCTACAAATTGTGTAAAAATCGCGACGGGTATTCCTGGAGTTCAAAAATTATCACGCTACTTAAATGTGTCGATCAACAGATTGCAAATTATCAAACGTTTATGATCTCTTAATAAAGAAGAGGAGGGAAAAATCACAGTTACGATAGTAAAGTCTTCCTTGGGGCGCTTGCATGCGATGTGGCTGTTGCTGTACACACGACACTTACGCGCACGAACCCTCGTACACGCAGCCACATTTTCCGAAGTGCGGAAGCAAAGGGTTGAAGGAGGAAAGCCGGGCCACGATCGATCATGCATTATAGACTGGAAGCTGACACCTGGTGATAGATCGTGGTAATTAAATAACTCGTTGCGATCAGGCCGGGCTCGAGATTCGGCCGAGGTAGGAAGAAGAGGATGGAGGGTCGGCGGCGGTAGGGTCTACCAGCATGTGCGCGTCGTCCCTGGACGGGGTGTAATTGACAAGGCAATTGATAATCGCCGTCGGGTTGACAGTATCTCCGAGAATTAGCGTTACGCGAGTGTCAGAGAGCTCTCCCCCAAATTGGCGAGCAAATTACCAAGACGGCCGAGGATGCAGGATTTCGCTAGCGATCGCACGCAACTCCATATTGGGGCCGGTGTAACCTTACTGCACGGTAAATTTTCCGCACCAACAGACCGGCTACTAACTACGCACGATATAAATAAATTTGGTAAATGAAACTAATCGCGCTAGTTGATGATCATAAAAGACGAATAATTGTGTGTATTTTTGTACATACGATGAATTAATGAGCGAGGCGAAAACAAAATCTTACAACAACGAGCGGTAATGAATTTTTATAGACGACTGTGCTACGGGCAATAAAGAGATATAAATTGCGAAACCACAATATACAAATTGCAATAGTTATGAAGGGGGGCAATTTGTATATTTAAAGAACATATTATTCATCCGAGACCAATGGTCAGTCGACCTTATCAGAAAATCGAGAGTCGAGGTCGGCGAGGTAGCTACGACCTAATTAATAATCGCGACTCGGCTCCACTCGACCTCGGGGCGACTCGACTCGCGGTCCAGCGGCGTTTAATTATTTCGACGTGAAATATGTATAGCGGGTGGTCCGCAGAAAGCAGGAAGGGGTTGGTCGAAGCTGCGAAGCGACTGGGTAACCTTATTCGCCATTGTCGAGCCGAGGAACAGTCAGGATAGGAAGGGGTTCGCGCTCGCTAGGGGTGGAAGCGAGACACGGAGGTGGCCGAGCCGGCAAAAAAACACTGCCTTCTGTTTAATTTCATTTTTAACTTGAGGCTATATTTAATTAAGAAATATCACGAAACTCGGTGTATATATATATATATATATATATATGTATATATTCGTATATATATATATATATATATATATATATATATATATATATATATAAGCAAAGTGGCGGGGGCAAACGGGGTTAACTCACCACCCACCGACTCGTCGCGGCACAGAAGAGTGGAGGCGGTTGCAGCACAGGCCGAGTGTAAATTAAAAAAGCCACGGCCAATTTGTGCGGGACAATCTCACGCTTTGAGGAGAAGGAGAGAAACGGAGGGGCAGAAGGCTACAATGCGTGAGAGAGGTCAAAGGGAGGAAGGTTGGGAAGAAAGTTGCCGCAGTGAAGCATAGGGGAGTAGGCGCGCTCGCCCACCTTTTCAACGCGCTTCGGCATCGACGAATGTTGCGAGAAAGCGTTGCTTCACGTGCGCATTATCAGGCTAATTTGTATGTAACTTTAATTCCGTTCTTATCACTTTGAGGCAAGCTCGCCGGGCAGCTTTTGTGTTCACGAAATAGTTATCCTCCGACACGAAATATCCAAATAGATTTTTCCTGCCTTTTCAGCACGACGCGTTGTGTGAAGATCAGAGAAATTGTAACTAAAAATGTCATTTTAGATACACCTCAGACCCAGCGAAAAAGTGAGACTTGGCCGATATATATAAGTGAAATTATTATACGACGAGAGATATATTTAACAGCAAACACAAATTCCTCGATATGAAACCTAAGAATTATACCCATCACTTAACGTTTACAAATGCGCTTTGTCCGACAGAGCGTAAGTACTGAAAATACACTTCCTCCTTCCACGTAAAGCCAAGCTCGTTCCACCCTTTTTCATGCAAGGGTGCGCGGATTTGGACGTGCCCTCCGAAGTGGCCTCGAGAACGAGGGCTGATTATGTTTATTCGTGTACGATGGCTAAGTATATTTTCGGTTCTTCTGATGTCTCATGGATGATCCCAAATTGGCGGGTAATGGCGGCCCCGCCGTTCGTCGGAGAGCTTCCCGCCAGCCAAGAGCGGACCGGTAACGCGAAACGCCGAGGGTTTGTAATTTGTGCTCGGTGACGTGAGGCCATGGGGTTGGCTTTGACTCGGCCGACTAATTTCATCTATTCACTGTACGTCATAATTACCGATATACCATTGTGTCGCGACTACCTGGCAAAAGATTGCGCTTTCGATTATCGCCGAAAATAATCTACGCAATTTAGTCCACGCGTACACAGAACGTAAAATTATAATAAAACATATATCTCACTGGCGCGACAAAGGCCCGACCATCCTCCTACACGTTTTCAATTCTCGTTCAAGTCGGACGTCGTACTGTATCGAAACAGATGTCGTTTATTGTGTTTCGACGTGAGCGGCAAAGATGTTGGAACCCCACAATCGATTCCCTCGCGACCGCAGAGCGCAACAAAACAACGAGAGAGCTCGCTCGCGCGAGCAAGCAACGTTATTGCGTTTTGCGCTCTAACATCGACCAAATCTTAATTATTTGCAATTTTACGGACGGCAGGACGTAATTATAATGCGAGCAAAGGACCACATCGCCGCAGGGTCGCGTGGTTGGTGCCGCAGTTACCTACCCCCTGACCTCCATCCACCCGCCGGCCACCCTTTTTCCTTCTCACTCTCTCATCCTCTGGCATACGTTTCCGCCCTTCTCTCTTACCCCCATATACCCGTCTTCCACCTTCCCCTCACCCTCTCTCTCTTCCTCTCTCTCTCTCTCTCTCTCTCTCTCTCTCTTTTCAACGACCCTCCTCAGAACCAGCGGCGCACTCGCCGTGAGCATTTCATCAGAAGCGCCGTTGAGTTCCACAGACCACTTAACTCATAAATGAGGGATTATTTCATCGTGTAATCGCGTATAGACCAAAAAGCATTACAATTAACGCTAACCAACTGCACGGCGACGCCATGCACCCGCGGCACCGCGACGTCAAATGGAAACACGCCGTCGGGTTGCTGCGTTACTGCGCGTTGCGCGCGCGGTGTCTGTTGCCTTTGGATATTATTTCAAATTTATTGCGACGAGAGCTTCGGTTACACGTCGCCCGTGGAGAGCGGCCGGGGATTTTGAAGACGACCGCTTTGTTCATGCGATTAGCGACGGAGCTTCATGATTTTCATACATACAGACAGTTGATCATTGTCGCGACGGATGTGTTTTATGCCGCACTCATCCGTAATTCGTTTCGGATTCTGCGAAACGGTAATGTAATTCCATAACGTGGAATAAACACGTATTCCGTAATGCGAAGTAAATTCTGCTGTTCGAGCAAGCACGATCACATGCGTACACGCACACCATACACACATAGTACATACGTACACAGAGCTTGCCATAAGGCAATCATCGCGATTCTTCAGTTCCACGGAGCGCGCCACCCAAAGTCAACGCGGACCGAGGTAAATCGGGCGATCTAAATCAATCGTACGGCCGATTAGGCGCGTTTCCAAAGGAAGATGGCGAGAAAACGCGAGATTTATCGCGCCGCCGTGGTCTTTGACCGGCGGAAGCGGCGAGCCGACGATTCTCCACCTTCTTTCGCACGTGATCGATCCGCTCTTTTCCACCCTCGGAGCAATAATCCTGACTGGAGTTAATATATATCGCGAGACGCCAGGAGAGAGAGAGAGAGAGAGAGAGAGAGAGAGAGAGAGAAAGGCAGAGAGAGAGAGAGAAAAGGGGAGAGAGAGAGAGACACAGAGGAGGAAGTCAGGAAGGGAGTCGAAGGTAGGTAGAGAGGATGGGCAAAGGAAGAAAGAGCCACGCCAATACATCACTCCGTCGGCCGTTCGGCGCGGCAGACCCGCCAAAATAGCAATTACCCCCGCGGAATCAAATGAAATAAAATTGCATTATCTGGCATGCCATGGCGCGATCAATCATACACCCTTTAGTCGGCCCTCGCCGAGGCGGGCACTTTCTTCCCTGCCCCCTCCCGCCCGCCCCGGCGTTCGCCGCGTTCACCAGTCGGTCGTTCTTTCAGAATACCTGTCTATACGGGTGTATATGTGACGTGTACGTGTGCGCATGTGTGCGTGTACAGATCCCGATGCTCGGGTCTGAAGAAAATGCCGACGAAGACGAAGAGGATTCCATTTGGAGCGATTTGCGCGATCGGTCATTGGCTGACGCGAGAAAACGCCGCGGTCTGTCGTCTCTCCTTGGACCTTTGCCCGAAAAAGTCCGAGGATACGAATGGAGCTAACAGGCAGGTCAATGTTATAAGTTTGTTAAAATATATGAAACGTCAGAAATGCTCGACACAATATCAAATCCTTTATCCTCTCGCATTCAATAGTAATAATAACAATAATAGTAACGATAGCGATAACATTGTGTTGATTGTGTATGATGCATCGATTTCTATTGTCATCTTGTTATATCATCGGTGAAAGAAATATGAGCTCGACAGGTGATCCCCGTTCCTCTTTTTTCCATCCCTTGGGGTGGAGGAAACGCACGGAGGGGCAACACGCGGAGGCGCACACAAGCGAGGCCTTTATACCGAGCAACGCGATAAGTTGGTACCGCCTCGGAGCAGTGGCATGATTATTACTATTGCTATTATTGTTGCGGTTACATCGACCGCGATCACTCAAACTCGTTAAAACTTTCGGCATTAGTACCGACTTCGGCCTGCATTCCACCCTCCTTCGTGCACTTTCCACCCACGACCGCCTTCGCCCAACCTCCCCAGGTGGCAACCTCCTCATATCACACACACACACACACATACACACAGAGCAACGCGCATACACGCGCGCACGGCGTCACTCGACGAGAACTTCTTTCGCAAACCCGCGCCCCGTGCAATCGCGAGTGCGGCTAAATCGTGGCATAGTTTTGCGCATAAAAATACTACGCCCCGCCTCGCAAAAGTTCGTCGTACTGCGAAATTAATATTAATTATCTCGCGCAACACAACCAAAGATATACAAGCGGGTTGACGACGAGTCGCGGAAAAGATCCGGCGAAACGAAACGTACGCTTGTGCGCTTAGAATAGATCAACAGAATCATAAATCAGCCTTCATGACTTTCTTCATGATAAGCGGAATTATCGATAGCTCTGTTCGCTCGCTCCGATACTCGCAAGCTCGCGTTATCGTAGGCATTCGATTACCGCATAACCATCGCGTTTTCCTGGAAATCCCACCTGGATTCAGCGGCACCATAATTCCAGACCGCGGTACAGATATATTGGACGTACGTCCAATTCTTTTCTACTTCCTCTCGAAAAACGGCGCTCGTAAACACCACGGAGGCCGCGACGGTGGCATGAAGTATGAGCCTGGCGTGCGGACGTTAGAAAGTATCTAGGAATACGGAATTAATCGCCTCTTTCTGTTCCATCCAGAGCGGGCACGTATATGCATAATACGCACACGGTGTTACCGCGCTCTGTGGAGATATCCGCAGGTAGAGTGGAAGCCGCCGGCTTACAGAAAGGAACGGCGATATAAAAATAGATATGAGCCAGGGAGAGGGAGCGAAAAAAGGGGGAACAAGGGTGGCACGAGCAAAAAGGCAGCGAGTGCAGGAGCGAAGGGTAGAAAGGGAGAGAGAGACAGACAGAACGAGAGAGAGAAAGAGAGAGAGACAGCGAGACGGGGCGGCAGCGAAAGGGGGTGAGCGGCAAAAGGGAGAAGGCGCGGAATGTATGGAGATTCGGAGTCATGCGATTCAACTATAAAACTCGGCGAGTTTTGCAGCTGGCGAGGCGTCGTACCCCTCACCCTCGCCCCTTCCTTCACTCCCCCAACGCCACCCCCGCGCGTCTCGCCCCCTTTCCTTTCCGCCGTTCCGCAGTTATTTACGGTTTGATTCGCCTTATCTTCCCAGCCACCCCCAACTCCGCCGTCCTTTCTCTCGTTCCTCGCCTCGGCCCGTACCCCGAAAACTACCCCCCGTAAAAGATAGTCGAGCCGGGCGGACCCCCGCATCACGGTGTCTGCCTCAACATACTTGCCGTTAGTGGTGGCCGTTTCCAACGACACCGAGCTCGATGTTTCACTAATACGCCTGAAGAGTCTCGTGAAATCCCCTCCCCCAGTCTCTCTTCCTCCCTACCCATCTTTTCGCGAGGAAGCTGCAAACTTACGCACAATTCGAACTGGCGAACGAACACGTCGTACTAATTGGATTCAATAATTTTATTTTCCCCTCGATCTCTCTCGTAGCAATACTTCGATATATTCGTCGAATGAAATTACGCGAAATTTTCTTCGACTTTGTCACTGTTCTTGGCGAATTACCAAATAATAATGAGATTTATAGAGAGCACACCAATTACGAAACATTGAAGATCTTCCAATCTGACGCAATACGTTAGAAAATATGTCCGAAGAACGTGAAGATAGGAGAGAATAGCCCGAGCGCGAACCATCTGTTACTTTAACGTGCAATTTTACAGCTCGTTGCCGCTCAAACAACGAATGCAAATTCCAAGCCAATTAACGAAGGCTTTTCGTCGATTTAGAATCGAAACACTGCAGTAATTCTCCGTACCATTCATATCCCGTGCCGTACACTGGATTACATCTCCAAAGCAAATACTTGCGCCTCGTTAAGGTAACAATATTCAAACAGAATCTGCCTTAACTGTTGCACAGCTTGTTTTGGTTTGGGGCCCTTCGACTTATCCGTTCTGCATTATTCTCTTCATGGCTACTCAGGAAGTGGGAATATCGGAAATTGCTCAACTTCTCATCGCATTAATTCTTCAGTAAGAAGTTAAATATTCAAGTCAGAAGTAAGGACGCGGTAAGAGATGTGCACTGAAATTAAATAACTTAATTAACGTCTCGTCTGCGAAATGCAATTTCTTATTTCAGTTTATTGCAACGTTCAGTATTTTACACCGAACGATTTGCATTTTGTGCAATGAATTCTGCGTCTAATGGGAAACTTTTACTTGTAAACGCCTCGACGTGGATTACGACAACATCAAAACTAGCCGGTGCTAATACTTTCGCGACTCAATCTAGAGACTATGTCGACCCACTCGCGTCGGTTTATTTCGTTGCCAAGGTCGAAAACGATACGGTCTGTCTGCTCACGACTTTAGAAAAGGCGCAGTTGACGTAAATAAGCGCGTCCACGTAGATTCGGAGGTAGTACTCGTCGAACGCGAAGATCTACCATCGATTTGCGGTTGCGCGACAGAATATCTCGCGACAAAATCGAATTTTGAGAACACGCTCACACGAGCGTGCCTGCTACACGCCGAGGAGCGTCGACGTGTGAACGGACGGGCGGTGTGTATGCATTCAATTACACCGCGCATATATATATGTACATACGGATATATCCGTTGAAGGACTCGCGCGCAGCGTCTTAGGAACGCTGCCAAGCATTGAGCTTACAAGCGGATACAGTCGCCTGTGTGACGGTCTTCTATCCGTCTGTTTATCGTCTATTCCGACATTTGGACAAGCGTCCTCTCTCTCCCCGACCGCGAGCGCGCCAGGAGTCGTCGTCCGGCGAACTCAAAGCCCCTTAGTGTCCTCCCACGACCGGTGAAATACTCCTTGAGGATCAAGGGAAGGAACGGTCGGCGTCTCAATAGACCCGGACAAATCGCACGGAACATCTATCCGGCGTACGTATTTTGATTAGCCCAGTCGCGCAAACAGCTTTGACGTATTATTCCAGCGTTGTCGCTGTGTAATCCATGCACTCGGTTACTACAGCTACTAAACAGTCGGGTCAACACCGAGACGCCGCTCGACGGGCCGAAACTCCGTGTGTTGCGAGACCTCGATGGTCTTATTTAAAATATACCGTGTCCGGGTCTTCTCGTATTTCTCGTGAATGCGAGACGCCCCGAGTGATCAGCGGAGGATGCCCGGCTAATGGAAATTCATCGCGATTAATGCCCGCTAATTTATCCCGGCGATACATCAAAGCGACCATTACAATCGCCTGCCGGCGATTCGCCGTTGACTCGTTATAAGGATCCCACCCTTATCCCACTCAAGATCCACGGCTTATCGATATTCGGGATCGTCTGGCGGTCTAAGAACAAGATTTTCATGGGACACGGTGGAAGTGAACGTCGGAGCTTTGGTCGTCGCGTCAAAGACGGAGACGGGGCGAGCGAGCAAGGGTGACTTTGGCGGAGCGAGAGAGAGAGAGAGAGAGAGAAACGGAGAGACGGAGAGCTGCCGGGTACAAATGCTTTCGCTATCAGTTGGGTCTGGCAGCGAATCCTGCCTATCCATCCATACCACAATGCGGAGATATTAATTATGAGATATTACGATAAGACCCGAACAATACGCCCGTATTGAATGAGCGATCCTCCTTCTGCGGTGCCACCGCGCAGAGAAACGTGTCTTACCGCCCTGTCTGTGGCTGCAGAATCTGCACCTAACGCACCTACCGATGTACACGCATGTATGCGCGTGTGTGATCGGCGAGTTTCGACGTAAGTGCGCGTAATATGGCTGTTTACTGATTTCATAACATCGCCTGAATCAGACGTCGCTCCTGCATTGTGTCGCGCCGACAGACCTGTTTCACTGATGACGGTTGCCCGTCGACAGTGTCGCGGGCGCACTAATCAATTAAATCGTTAGTCGACTAAAACAATCTCTCGGCGAATCACTTATCAGAATGAATGTATTACTCGGCACGAATAATTTAATCAATAAATGAGATCAATCATCAATCGAGTCCAAGTTTAATCAACAATTGATATTATCAATTTATTAAATCAATCAATCGTTATTCATGATTTCATACAGAGTGAGTTAACAACTATTACCACCCTGAATACCCCCGAAGCAAAAAAATAAAGAAGATTTCGAGATTTTCGCAGCTATTTTACCTAGAAGAAAAACTTCTTTTATTCTTATAGTGGTTACGCTTCTTCTTTTGGGGAAAGCAGCTTCAAAAATCTTAAGGTCACCTTTTACCTGTTTTTTACTTGAAATATATTTATATGATAGCAATAGTCATTGACTCATTCTATATATGACGACTGATTAACTTTGATGACTGATTTGTCGACTACGTCGGTTAATCAACGTTTTAATCAATCAATGCTCAACGCTGCATTCTGTTATACATTGTTTGTGTAATTGCATTATATTGGAGTGAATTCATGCGACTGACGGGAATTAGCAGGAGCTGATAGAGAGAGAGAGAAAGAGGGAGAGAGAGAGAGAGAGAGAGATTTTTATGGAAAGCGTTAGAAATTATAGTCGCAATGCTAAATTACTCCTTCAAGATGAGACATACGTCGTACGCGGTTCGACGGCCTTCATCCTGTATCTCCTCCAAGTAACCTCGCAACGTCTTCAAAGGCAAGTTCGAGGCTTACCTTTACGATAGGCGGCGCGAATACTTGCTACTGAAACGACGAAGCGGATCGATGAGCCCGCCCGTGGTAAAGGGTTCGTGATTACGCGGGGGTTCGGGATAAGGACCGCACTTTGGGTTCCTTTTACGAGCTCTCGGATTTACGACTTATCGCGTGGCGCGAAACGTCCGCGATCATCCGTGTGACGGCTCTTTGAGACTCAAGATTCCTCGATACGATGCCGTTCGCAGCCTTACAAAAGACTCTGGGGCCAAGTCACTGTTCCCTAAATTCTTGACAATTTCTAATCGACGTCTCGCTGACATCTAAGAAATTCGTCTTTTATTATTACTTCGACGCATTATTTCGTGACTAACTCAAGTGGTCAAGTTCCAATCTTCGATACATAGTCCGCTGAATCGGACACCTAATGAATCACGGCGAGGCGAAGATAAACGTTCTAACAGAAAATTCCATCGTGTTTCCTCTCGCGCGGAGATGCGCGTGCGAGTGAATCTCGTTCGGCGTTGTTCGCAGCCACGTCCATCGAACTATCTGAACTCACCGAGAGTGCTTTCGAGACATTGCTTCGCGGAATATGACTCGGAGTACAGATACTGACGGGACGGCCGGGAACGACGGGGGTGAGAAACAGCCGGTCTCCCTCAAGATGGCGCCGCTCGCGAAACTTTATTAGATATTTTCTTCAATAGGATAGAAATGCAAATAACAGTTGTCAAGTAACTTCCTCCGAGAGAGTGGGAGAAATAGTGCGAGGGCGCGAGAGACGGAGAACGAGCGCGGAGAAGAAGATTGAGAGGAAGTGAGCGAAGGAAGACGCTGTCGGAGTACCAATATTGAGCCGTGGTAAAAGTCCAAGTCTCTCCTCCCCTCCCCGTCCCTACCTCCCCGTCCCGCCGTCCCCCCGTCACTTCCTCCCTCCCTCCCGCCCCTTTCGCCATCCGTCGTCTTTTCCGCCGCTCCCACCGCTCCTCCGACCTTCGTTCCCTCGTCAGTGAATATTGTAGAATATTGCATTTCAAGATTTCCTCCTGGGATACAGTCAGACGCATTAACCCTTTGGCAAACGAGGAGAAATTTACGAGCGAACGGGTCTTAAGGAGTCTGCGAGAGCTACGACGACGACGACTTTCGATCCGGCAACGAACTGCAGGTCATTCGCGTTCATTTCCTTCGGATTAACATTAACATTTCGCCCCGAGGTAATCAATGGTCGCGGCCGGAAGTTCGTCGGCCGGAATTTCGCGCGTCACGTATATTACTATTACCACCAAATACTTCCCCTGTCTATGAAAAATTATTAGAAAAGATATATGTTTAGAATGTGTGCGATTGGAAAATATTTCGGTCGGTATTTTCGCGCGAGAACGTCGTAAACAATTTTCGGGAGATAAAATTCCTCCCTCGACGCGCGGAGCGCTCGAACCGACCGATGAGATCGCGTCGTCATCGGTTAAAAAGTGCGAAATTATTAATATAGATCACTTCGTTAGGAGAGGCGGCCGAGGCTAAATGAACATCCGCCGATACAATTGGCAATCCGACGATCATCGCTATTTCTGTCTCTGATTCAATCATGTTGAGTCACAAGAGGAATATAACCGAAAGTAATTTTTCCACAATAAGTCGGCCGTCCTACGTTCATTAATCTTCCACACAGCAACGCACGCACCATAAAGTCTCCGTCTCATCGAGCGGCAACTAATTAACGTTAACTTTCACGTGCGCGCCCCGATCCTATAACGATGCGACCGCGCGACGTATTTCCGCGAGACGTCCTTCTTAAATTATTCCAACTCGCTTTACGGACGATTTACTTCCGGAAAGTATTTTGTAAAATCTGCATTTTCATCCTAATTTATGTCCCGAAACGGAGCTAACTGAGCAAATGAAAGTAGCGGAGATGCGTTGGAGGAGGGCGAGGGGAGGGAACACGGAGCAACTGCACGAACGGAAACTCTACTCGATGTGCGTCCATATTTTTGCATCGCGGCGCTCCCGCCGCCGCCGCGTTTCCTCGCGGATTTTATAATTAATTATCTTAATGCATTCGATTCTAGAACCATGCCGCCCGTCCCTCCGCCTTTTCCTCGGTTTCCCTTGGTAAACCTAGCCGAATGCGACAGAATGTTTTCTCGCTTTTTCTCCGTCGGTAAGAGCAACATCACGTTAATAATAATTTTCATTTCGCGCAGGTACACAATTAATTATACCAAGAGCGAATGTGTAATGCGACTCCTCTAAGGCGACTCCCGCGCTCATATGATTAGTGCGCGCGCTGTTTTACACAACGCGGAGAAATAGCGCGCGGATGATGCCGCGCTGTAATTAGCTAATTTCTTTATGAACATCGTAATCCGTCAAAAAATAAGGGGAAATGATTTTGCGACGGGTTTCATACTATAATCACGATTTCCCGGGCGCGCGCGACAATCCCGGGAATTCCATCGTCCAAGAAAGAGATAGAGAGAGAGAGAGAGAAACGACAACTGGCAATAATTCTCGAAGTTGCTATTGTCGCGCGATGATGTACGAACGAAACACCTGTCTTCTATCGCCGTCTTTCCGCACGTAAGCGATCATCGCCGCTCTGCATTCCTCTTGTCACCCGTGACGCTCGTAATAATGAGGAGATCCGTGCCAATAATACCATGGCTAAAAATACGCTTTACGATCGAGCGTACGTTCTCGATAATTAAAGCCTATTCGACGGTGACGTAATCTCCTGCCAGACCGGTTCGTAAGCGGATCACGAATACCGCGTATGGATTGTTGGCGCGTGCCGCAATTGACACCGAGCCACCGTGTATAAGAATACTCCGGGCTATCATATCGGGTCAATTGGACCCGGTGACTAATCGTCGTAAGTCAGTGACACTTTTAACAGCTTAACGATTCACCTACGCCGCCGTCGGTCGGCACGTCGCGCGTCAGCATCGATTGTTTCTACATGCCGCGGAATCCATTCCCCCCTCTCTCTCTCTCTCTTCCTCTCTTTCTCTCACTATTTCCCCCCACCCCTCTCTCACCCTCTCGATATTGTTGGTTAAATAGCATTCTCTTTTCGGCAATAATGACATCGTTTAAGTGATTTCGGCTTCAAAGAACGAATTGGCTCATTAACTCCTGTAATAAATGCGGAACATTTTGGTATTTCGACATTTTAATTTTAATGACGGATTCTTTGGCATATTTTTAGTGAATTTGTCAAAATTTTAGCATACTTTGTGCAGCAATACGACCGTGATTATTTCATATTATAGAGCAATATTTTCTCTTATTTAATATTAAAGAGAATTGCTTGAATAAACAACACGTTTCACAAATTAGTAATATCGCCAATGAAGCGCAAGTACAACGATAGTTTGGTTTGATGATACACTTCTGAAGAAGGCGTATAAAGTCGAACTCGAGTTTGCCGCGCTATAGATCGGTTCTCGCGCAATGTACGCAGTTTAAATAGTTGAGTGCCGATGTGATCGCGGAAATTGCATGTTCTGAGACCACAAAGTTACTTGAAAAATATTTACTTTAATATGGATAAAAATATGTCAAAAGAAAACAAATTACTCATGCGCAAGTGAAATATTTTGTTCGACAAAAGAAGATATTCCAGTACTCAATACGTTGTATTCAAGTAACACTTAAGTACAGAGGTTGAGCTGATCCTTCCGAAAGGCGTATGATACGTTTTCACATAAAAACTTGTTTTTTGCTCAACAAAAGTAGCTGGTCAATAAATTAGACGTTGCAGCTGGTTGCGAAATCGACAATGACAAGGCTGCTGCGCGACTAAATACGCCGCACAGCGATACGCTGTGTTCAATCAACATTTAAATACAAAGGGTGAGCACCAACTCAGCCCCGAAAGACACATGATACGTCTCCGCGAGAAGACTCCGCGAGACTCGCAGATTGGATTCGTATCGTGCCTCGCTCCCCGACACTAATAAAATATTGATTATGGTTTCATTACAAATATGCAGTTGCGCGGGAATAGCTACAGGAGCGGGTGGCACGGGTGGGTGAAGTGAGCGAGAAGGAGGAGGAGGAGGAGAGGGGTGAGGGCGAGGAGGAGGAGGAGGGATGCGGTGCCTTTGTAGGAAGTTTGAAAACTCGACGAGTGGATTAATATCGCGGAGTTCCCGTTACTCGTTGTTGATTTTGTCTGTCTCCGTCCGACTACCCTCGCGAGGCGGCACCCCCCGCCTCCGTCGAGCCCCGAAACTACCCCGCGTTTCTCTCCCGTAGTCCTGAACCACCCCCGGTGAGAGCCGCCGTCGCCGCCGCCGCCGCCGCCGCCAGTACCACCCCCAGACCGACCCGCTCTCCTCGCGAGAAGCTCAAATGTCTCTAATGAACCGGCTTGTGTGCTTATATCTGCGGCTTCTCTAACCGCTTTATACCGGGCGTTCGTTCGCGGAATATACGGAAAGTAAATAATGCGGTGTAAATAAAAACACGGAACGAAGCATAAAACGGAGAGAGTGCGGGCGGTGCTCTCCTCTCCGCGCCCGCCCCGATTCGATCCCTCGAGGTGGGCGGCCAGCGTTTTTCCCTTTTCACGCGTGTGCCGCGAGGGGTAGCTTTCGGCATCGACTGCTTCACCTTGCGACGTTGCTTCCAACCCCGACGTGTAAGGCGCGCAAAATTCAACGTTCGCGCTAACGAATCGGTCAAGATTAAAACGCAAGGCCGCACCTTTTTCCTCGCGTGCGCGCAGATTGCGACGGGAGAAATATTGATGATATGAGATAGGAAATGAGTCGCGTGTGTGCGCGAAGGACGTGCTCCCGATATTCGGCGCGGTATGGACCGGCACGCACGTACGGCGTTAACGCGGCCGAGAGCCTCCCGAAACTATAAGCGAGTGATCATCGTTCAAATATGAATTTCAATATAGGTGTCGCTGAATACATATTGCCCGGGCTACGCCACGGCTGTGGAATTTTATGTCGCGTTAAAGCCTCCAATATGTCTCCCCCGGCCCGCCAGCGGGCGGGAGCATAAAAATCGTCGAACGTATTAACGCCCGACGCTTCGAGAGCGATCGTGCCAGCGCGTTCGCCGAACGTGGATTTAATAAAGTTCCCGCGACCCGGGCGATTCGTCTTCGCCGCTCGCGTCGCGATAATATCCCGTGCCTTCCGCTTCGCTGGGTCTATCTCTGGTCATTAAATTCTGCGTTAATATCCACGAGCGCCAAACGATTTCTCGTCGCCAAGAATTAATGCTGCCACTCGCGACCAAAAAATCGGAGGACACATCCAGCCGCTCGATGTTTTGACCGAGTTCGCTCTTTCAAGCGCATTATGCGCGACCATCCTGTTGGTCGACGCGATTCTGAGGCGTCACGTTGCCGATAACTCGGCTCTGGGGAATCTGGAGGGCATCTGAGGAACAGTTCTCGTCGATGAGATCTGTCGTTACCGGGGCTTTTAATAAACTTGTGAAATTCACATCATCACGCCGAAATGAACGTTAAACTTCAGCCGGGCGCACAGATATAATTATGCATTCCGCATGCATTTATGCAAATGATATCGAGACACCCGCGGCGGTTTCCGCCAATCTTCGACTTTGCTATCGTTCGCGATTTGCAAACTCCAGTCCATTCCTCGGGGATTTAATAGGGGACGCACGGCGAAACAGCGCGACGCCGCTCACAGAACAAAACGGCCAACTAATAAATAGGAACTAACGTCGCTTTGTCTCAATCGAGACGGGACTCGCCTCGGTCCGTTGCCGCCGTTGTTTCCAATTTACGCTCCAAGTACCTCTCAATCCTATCAGAAGAAGCGAGCTCCGACAGAAGAAACGGGAATGGCCGGGCGTTAAAGTAAGACCAGCGTCCCGCATTCGAGTCTTACGCACTCCGAAGTCACCCTCCTCCGCGCGCGTGCCCCGTTTTAATTAAAGTAATAAGACCCAGTTGCCCAACGGGGACGAGGAAGGAAAGGAACGGGATCGAAACTGATTCGTTACTATTTATTCCTAATTATCTTCGATTCCATAAGCCTGGAAATTCCGACGACCCGAATCTCGTCTCTCCCGACCTTTTCGCCCCCGATCCGCCACCGTGCCACCTGCCTGCCCTCGGCCGTAATCGAATAATTAAGCCGTTGATTGGAGCTTTATTACCCAATCCGCGAAGTGAGTTTTTATTGGCTCTCTCGAGCTCGCCGCTGAGTATTTAAACAGGGCTGATTGCCCTCTTCCGATTGGAGGGAAATCATCCGCGAGATTGAACGGTGCATAATGTATGTCCCGACTCGCCGTTCGAATTTTTCGTGTTTCTTCATCGAAGATATTCTCGCGGGAGGAAAAGGACTCCTCCTTTCTCTCGTCTCCCTGCCCGATTTTCCTCGTGCTCGTGAACGAAGCGTTCCGACGCGTTCCCGCGACAAGAGTATCGAAATGCATTTTCGATAATTGCGTGATTTACCGGAAGAGACCTACCGCGGCAGAACGTTATACGCGCGGCGGGAAGGGAAACTGAACGGAGGGTGGTCCCGGTGTCGGCATTGATTTTGCAATGTAAAACATTTCAGCGCTTCTAACGGGTTGCCGCAGCCCGGGGTGACGGGAAGGGCAGGGGAGCAGCGAGGAGGGTAGAAATCGCGGGCTTTTCTCCGCCAGGAGCGAGAAGATATTGATGGTTACGGGGATTTGATGGCATATTACTCGACCGATACCGCCGAGCAGATCGCTTTGTGATGTCTTCGGCAACGCTTCCTGATGCCGGCGCGCGCGGGGACACGCAGCCCCCGCGTATTAAGACCGAGGGTGGCCAAGACGATTTCGAAACGATACGTCACTGTCAGCAACACGTCGGACCGCTGCGGCCCTGCGTTTTAAAACGCAGGATCGAATGGATACGCGAGACTGCAATTTTTTACCGACCTACCAAATGTCACGAATGACACGAACGCCACTATTCGAGATTGACGACTTAAGGGTCGCAATTTGAAATTCCACAAAAAGTCAGAATTAAGTATTGAAGTGACACACGCGAATTCCTCTTCTCCAGTGGTAATTCGAAACATGTAATATTAGGTCAATACGCCAAGTATTTGCGTTGCGCGAGAGCAAATATGAAGAGAAACGACGTGGTGTGTCCTGTACGCCGAGAAAACGATTATCTCACGCCACGAGCGAGAGACGAAGACGAAGACGACACGGTGTATAAAGGCAGCCCGGAAGAACGGCGATCCAAACGAATCGCTGGTCCGTATCCGGTCGGTGACATTTCATTCTCGGGCGCGGGCAAGAGGGCATTGTCTCGCTTCCCTATCAGATTCTCTCATTTCGCTGCCTTGACTCGACCCTCGAGAGCGTACGATTACTTTCTTTTTGTTTTCATTTAATTACAGATGTCAAGGGGTTGTACCCGCTCCTCTCCTCCCCTCTCTCTCTTTCGCCCCCGCTGTCGTCCACCCCGAGGCCGGCCACCCACTTTTTCCCCTTGCTCGACGTGCCTCTATTATTCCTTTATTTATTCCAATTATCTGCACGACGTGAATTTGTCATTGCCTTTAATTTCCCTACCCCTCGCGCTCTTTCCACGGCCACTCCGCCGCTCGTCGACGACTTCTCGCGCGCCGCGGCGACTGCTAAAAGCGAGAGCCGGCGCGCTACCGGGGCGCGCCAAGACGTTTGACGCGAGTTTAGCGGGTAATTTGTGCTCCCGGGGCAAAAACTCTCGACTCAATTATACCGCAATGCTTTGATATTAGGGCCGGGTTTTTATTAAATCCCGCGTTATTAATTCGCCTGGCTCGATTTTTCATACACCAAGCCGAACAGTGTAATTACACGTCCGTGTTGATTGTCGTGAGATTGTCCTCAGGTGAAGAACGAAATTCGCCAACGTTTTCTAGTCAATGACACGATATTGCAACATTTTCTCCTCAATGAATACTATAATCTTGATTCAATGTTTCTGAAAATTCTCAAGCTATTAAACATGAATTTTAAGAATAAAGAATCGAATTTTTGTGATATATATTTTTCCAGATTAACGAGCTTAGCTTCTCGTCATTTCCACTTGACCCAAAGTTCATCCTTTCAATTTTCCTAGATCAACGTACCGAATTCTTTTTCTCAACTTTAAAACGCAGGCAGTGGTTCAATGTGAGATTAAACCCTCCATTATCCTAACTATTAAATTACGCACTTTATTTATGATTTTCTCTAAGATGTTATTAATTTCAAGTATCACGAAAAATACTGTCTCAGTCAGGAGGCCTTTTATTGGTTGTCCTCACTTGTATCAATTGATTTTATTTTACACCTAACATAATAAGATACACGGTCATAATGATCGGTCACAGCGCGTCACGGTACATTCAATGTGTGAACAATTATTCCCTCCTGAATCCGCGTTACAGCCGACAATTACGATTCACGTCCCGCAGTTGAGTGGAAGATATCACTAAATCGTTTTAATCGTATGCAATGCGCCCGTGTATTCGTGCATCGTAACTGTTGGCTTGACATTACAATCGATGGGCTGACAATAAGCCCGACTTTCGGAACGGATCGTCCCACGGATTATTTACGACGCTCTCGTCCGATGTATCGACAATTCCCATTTGCGAAATTGCCCGGCCGCATCCTGAATTTCGGGGGAGGAAGAGAAGGAGGGGATGAGTTGCGATCTTCGAATGGAGGGGTTCCCAGGTTTCACCGCTAACATCTTTTATTGTCAGACCGCATATTCGGCGTTTTCACGGTTCGCGTTCTCCCCGTCGACAATGATATGCACGCTCGCCATTACAGGCGGAAAAGGGAGGCGAAGGAGGCGAGCCGGCGTAAAACGGAGACGGATAGACGAGAGTGCCATGCCGCGGGCGGTGCGACGAAAGAGCAGAAAGACGCGCATAAAAGGAGACCTCCATTTAGGGATATTGAAAATATTGATTTATTTTAAGTAATGGAGATATGAAGCGCGTCGTTGTTGCTCGCTGATGACGCCCGCGATTGTTCTAAATATTGAACCGTCTGCCCCTGTGATGACGTTTCTTAATTAAATTATTGTGCGCACCGTCAATTTTTTAATCAACTGCTCTGTTTTAAATTTGTGCGCAATAAAGATAGAACAATGGACGGAGCTATAAGTTCGAGTTATAATCGAGTTATAAATTCAGTTATTACTTAATAATTAATCTCCCGTAAAAATGGAACGATGGACGGGAAAAGCCCCTTTATCTAAAAGTTCGATCAGTGTTACGTGGAGCTTCGCTCTGGAACTGCAGTCTTTGTGGATAAATAAAGTCATACGTTAAAGCGTGATTTCCCCCTTGACTCGCCCGATAAAATTTTCAGAAACCGGAGGAGAGCGCGGCGTTAGGGAAGATTAATTGATATTACAAACGTTTCCAAGCGATCTGCCCGTATTCAGCGTCGTTCTCCACTCACGTCGTTCATTTGCGTATCTCCCTGGCGGTGCTATTCGACGTAGCCCAGCTATGAAAGCGCTCTCCAGAGGGCTAACGCTGGCGGAGGGCGGCGCGCTGAAAGGGACCGGGAGAGTAGCGGCGATTCTCACGATCGGCGAGTCGATCCTTTACAAACGCGTCATATCGCGAAAAGAGCGAGCGTGCAGACGAAGCGGCAACGAAAGCGAGGAAATGGAGGAAAAAAGTCAGAGGGAGAGAAAGGGGTGGAGGAAAAAGGAAAATGCAAAAGCTCACGTTGTCATCGAGTTTCGCGCGCAAGCTCGCACCAAGCCGGTAGCTATGAAGCTGGGCTCGCGTCGGTTTCGATATCAATATTCTAAAAACGTCCTTTGTGTGTCGCGCAGAAGCGAAAACGCGGCTCGCGCGGTGCGTCGCAGCGCACCCTTCGCACCTTGCATGTCGTCGCGGCGCCTCGATGAAAATTTAAAGCTAATGGGAAATTCGACGTTCCACGATAAAAAAAACATACGACCTCTGTGAATGCGTTAATTCCTAATTGTTAGAATCACATCCCCGATATATTGCAGTTTCCGCTAGCCAAAGAGAGATCGATCACATCTCGCACTCAGCTAGCTGGTTCGGATATCAAACGTTAGATTTAACGCGGACAAAATAAAATCCAAGCGAAAGAAAAAAGAACGCACTTTTTTCAGAGATACTTCATGCATTCTCAATTTCTCATATCGCGAACTCAAATGGACGTGTATGTTCCGCGCAATTTCCAATCAACGAAAAGGATTAGTCCCCTTTTGTCCTTTAGGTTGCTTGTCTTTTTTTCAACTTGAAAGATCGATAAGAACTGGAAGCAATCTTGTTAAATGATATCGTCTTTTTTGGCACTCTTCTAATTGCTATACATAAGTGATAATATTTTATAATACTAATATGGAAGTATAAATATTTTTATGAGTTTCGCGCGCTCACGCGGGCTCAATATCAATATTTTAAAAACGTTCTTTGTTGTATCCGGGAAAGAATCCGCGTCGCAGATAACGCGCGATGCTTTCTGGTTTCAGCTACGCGGTGACTGTAATCATGCTTGGCAGCTCTCTTGCTCGCATCGCGTAACATGTGCCGTGCTAACCACCGCTGCACTTATCATTTACGTGTATATCACATAGGTATCGGGAATGTTCAAGGCACTCTCATTAAACAGGCTATCCGGATTTAGGTGCCCGACCGCTCGTGCACAGGTAGAACTCGTTAAACTAAACAGGAGATTCCTCTAGCACTTTTTGCAAACTACCACGGATTATTATCGAGATATTAATGGAGAATAACAGATCAATCGATACGCACGATACGATGGGACGAGCTCTGTGGAGCAGTTTGAGGGAACATGTCTTGGATTTGTTTCCTAATCTCTCAGTAACGGTAAATACAGACGTATAATCCGAGATCGCACGTGACAACTAGCCCCAGCTCATTATGTGCGGCTAGTTATTACTTACGGCGCGCTTACAGCCAACACTATACCACACAACGGAAAACGAGCAATCTGATTGTTCAGATTTCTTTCTTCGTCTCGTCCATTGTAGTGACAAGATTAATATTGTTATTGTGAATCAAAGTAATGGTATAATTATCGTGATATTTCGGAAGATGATAAAGGGCTGTTTTGTTCAATTTCGTGAGCTCTACCCGCACACTAACGTTGGTAAGCACTGTGTACATTCCGTACATATTTTCCAATGACAGAAATATATAATAAAGAGATTGTAAAACTGAGTACAAGAATCCTGTACCATATTGTAATCAATGAGATGTTAATAAAATTAAGATCTCCACACGCGCCCCTAATAAATATTAAATGGCCGATGCTGTACATAAAGGGGAACTTTTCTCTAAATTATACCTTGGAATGATCGGTCCGCGAATTCTCCGTGCGTTTAATGTCACGCGGGAAGCGCTATTCGAGCGGTGATAAAAAGGATTATCTCTTTTATCGTTATCTTGCGCGTAATCCCACCTACAGCCGTAATCATTTGCATAGCGACATAGAGTCCTCAAATATGCTAAGCACCGCGCACACGCGTAATGCGCGTTACACGGATAGGCGTGTAGACGGTGACACGCGTTGACATTCGTCATTGTTCCGGCTTAATTACACTTTCTTTCAGCGGGACAAAAAAATTTCGCCACTGTCAAACGCGCTGCTCGCCCGCGCTTTCCTCATACCCCCATCCAGCCCGATTCTCGCTTCTACCCCTCGGTGTTGCATCCACGCGAGCAAGGGGTGACGCTCGTGTAAACCGCGTGTACGGCCGTCCGCCGACACCTGTTTACTCCCTACGGACGGTCGTGTGCACGCACGGTGAAAACGGTTGGTTTACGGGGGCGACGAAATCGTCTTGTTTGAGCCGGTAGCTTTGATTAAGGTGTTTTATTATGCCAATTAATAACGTTATCGTTACGCAACGCGAAGGAACAACGGGAGGAGAACGGGTTCCTTTTGGCCAGTGTGAAACGAAAAGGTCAATCGGACGAAAAGAAATACTAATTATATTGATTCAATTGGTATATCACGCTTTACAATTGCCAATTAAGTGTACAATCATTCGCTTCGCATGAGATAACCATATTCTTCCCAACAGAAGACAAGTTTATCGTCGTCTATTATTCAGAAATGCGTGGATCGTTATTTCACGAACGCCCGCTCGCACGGAGTAAATTTATCGACGCGCGCAAAAAGAGGATAGAACTGTGTATGTGTTGTGTGCGTTTGAGAATGTTAATAATGTAATCAAACCAAATTGGAATCGTATTGAAAAAATTAAAGCTCGCAAATTGTCGAAATGTACACCGTACAACGAGTGCGCGCACCGATCAACGGCGGATAATACGTAATGAGAGGGTAATACGCCGGGAAATGGTATGAGAAATTCGGTGCGTACGCACGATGGCGCACGTAGCCGGTGTGTGTACGCGTACGTGTGTGTTCTTTTTCGCCTTTCGGGCGAGAGAATAATTAAAGGCACAAAAGGGAGCGCCCAGCGAATTACTCGGCCGCTGCGCTCGGGCGGCGGCAGCGACGGCGACGGCGGCGGCGCGATTGGACGGTCGTTCTCATTCCGAGATTCTCCTTGAACGCGAGGTCCACGTCAGACGCGGAAACGTTCAAAGGGTTTCCGCGGGGGGACGGGAGGAAAAAACTAATTAACTTTTCGGAATAATTAAGATAAGGCCGTTGGAGATCCGGCCGATCGGCCGACCCTACGCTAAGCCGCGCGCCGCGCTTCCTCTTTGCTCTTCACGGTAGAGGAGCCGAGTCGAATCGGGCCGAGGGTCCCTCTGGAAATGGTGATCGGTCGATTAAATCGTTTGCATGAGAAGGGAGCTGGGCGCGAATCTTAAGCGCGCGAGAACGCGCGCAAGAAGTCCCGTAAAATTACGCGCCGTGGAGAGGCGACGCGGTGGCCGATTTTATTATCAGATTAGCACGTGTTCTCTACGTTAAAGTATTAATTACGGCAGAATAACGAATTCGCTATTTTACAGAGAGGCCACGATGAATATTTTCGATACTCTATATCGAGAGAATATGCGAGAAAAGATCCATTAATACAAATTAACAATATTTGATATTAGAGAATATCAATTTACACATGACGAAATTCACTGGCTTGCCCCTGCAGATGTAACGCTCTTCGAATGGGTTATTTGGAGTAATAAAGACATCTGAGTTTGGGAGACAAATCATACAAAATATATCGACTTGACACCGATAAGTACGAAACAAAAGGGTGACGCGATCGAGACGACGCGCTCACCTACGAAGGCAAGAGCGCGCGAGCTGGACTGTTGGATTAAGAAAGTCTGGCAAGAATTTCAATAAGAGGCGCCAAGCAGAATTTGCCGACAAGCAATTAGGGACATTGCTATTGACCGACTCCCGATAAAGTTAAATTAAAGTGAAATCAAAGACGCGCGCGCGTACTCAACTTCCGAGGTACCTCGGGATTTTTCTTCTATCGCTGCTGTCGACTTAACTTCCAAGCTGCTTCGCGACAGCTTGGCCCCGGCGACGAGCTTTCCGTCCGACTACTCGATTCGCGATGCGGGGAGCGATGCGCTCTCGACAATGATGCACATTCGTCTGATGAACGCAAGACTATCAACAGGGCATTTACACGATCTACCGCCTCTCGTCGCGTCTTCTGTCCAATTATCAGCGTCGGTAGACGGGGCCCTCCTACCTCTCTCACGCGCCCACTTCAATTCCTGCCGCGTACAGCCCGCAATAAAGCCTCGCCTCTAAAAGCGAGGTAGATGCACTTTACACGAGAGAGCGGCTCTCGCGTGACACGAATAAAAGTCTTATTGCATGCCGGGGGACGAGCGAGCGAGAGGAGGCAAGAAAGTAGTCGAGCGCGACGACTGGGCCGCCGCCGCCGTCGACGCCGCACCGACGCCGTCGTCGACGTGCACACAGGCGCACCGCTGATAATTAGCGAGCGAGCGCCGCGACGTAGGACTGATAATTCTCAACAATGGTTCATTACTGTCGTTTAAATGTGCACGACAAGTGCATTCGAGTGGCCGTGCCCGGCGGAGGCTCTGCCTATCTGGCTATTTCCATATATCCTTCATTGTCCTCTTTGTGCGCGGCTAACTATAGATTCGCGAAACTGACATTTTTATGATGGAACAATGGGGTCGAGAGCGGATGGAGGAGAGGACACGGAGAACGCGGAGACGCGCGCGGAGACCAATCCGACGTGAACCAGAGCATCGTTAGCCAAGTATAATAAATAGGCTGCCGTGTACGACTCGCGACAGCCGAACACAATTCACTATTTGTATTGTTATGCTTTATTCCCCGAGTGGCCGAAAAGTGCCGCAGAGTCGGCTGTCACCGTGGCTCAATGAGGGATTTTTTTAAGTTGTCTGAGAGAACAAAATTGATGTCGCATGTAAGTCAGAATAATGAGGAGATGGGCCTGAATAAGTTACAGGACCGGTCAAATTCATTCAGTCGATCATGTCCGACATGAAGTTTAATTCACTTAGACACACTAAAAACGCGCTACATCATTCATCCCTAAATCTTAAATAATCTCTCGCATCATCAGAATATAATACCTTCGCGCGATGACTTTTGTCACCGGCAATCAGTGCGATTTGCGTCTACTGCATGTAGTGCGTAATGTGACGTCACGTGGGCGTTTGAATTGTACACTCACCACTTGGCGTTGATATCCAACGGCGTCCAACCCCGTCCAGATCCAACCCCGACGCTCCGCATCTGTCCAGCATCCGCAACATCCAGCCGTCGTCCCACGTTGGCTGCACTTCAATCACTACCCTACATTGCGTTCGCGAGTTACAACACGTACTCGATGGCGTTTAACGATTGTGAACGAAAAGTCTCACAAATCCCGAAAAGATCAAATACGATACTTCGCAAATACACTCGCGAATCGTATGTAAACAAATGGCACGTCAAAGACCGTGCCGCGCTCGACAACAAAAAAAGAAAATATTTCGCGAACGATATTGTGTTATATAGAAAAAATGGGATTCTTGTTCCGCGAGAATTTTAGCTTATGATCCCATCTTTGAACTATACTTTTGATTTTGACCGAAATTACGACTCGGTACGAATGCAAGAATTTACGAAATTGACGATCGTAAAGACTACAAAATTTATTGAGTGCGAAATGACAACGTAACTCGTCAGATGTGAAAAATTTCGAAGATTCTCACGATAATTTTTGAAATACGTAAAAATGTCTAAATTTTGCGCATTTCTCTCTGATTTTCCGCGACGATTCTTAAATTTATCGCGAGCAAAGTAATTATGAATTTCACATGCGGGGAATCACGCAATTTTGAAGCACAATTCTAATGCACCATTTTGAGGCGCAATTTTGATGCGCTATTCTGAAGCGCAATTATGATGCACTATTCTGAAGCGCAATTTTGAGGCGCAATTTCGATATATTTTTTACACTGCTTGAAACTATTGGGGAATAATACTGAACAAGTAATTCCGCAAAAAAAAATTATGCATTTCAAATTAGATATGAATCCAAATACTGGTAAATAAGACAGTTATTTTTAAAGAAAAAATCCCTGAATGTTTCTAGCAGCGTATTTGAATGGACGGCACGAAACACATACATGCAAAACCCTACACTGAGAGTAAAATGTTTGACACTTGTGATGGCAATTGTGTAGTGAATTAGTTAAAACTGCCATACGTTTTTGTGATAATAAACTACTGTTGTGATAATAACCATATGTGCATATTGTTATTACTAGAACAACAAAAAATCTAGTTGGTGTCGAAAATAATTATAGTGATTTATAGTAAGAACAATTTTTTTTTCTCTCAGTGCATGTGCAGAAAAACTACAATCGCACTGATTTCGCGTTGATAAAAACCAACCACCAAAAAATCTACCTCAAATCTTTGTTTCTGACTCACCGGAATAGCAGAAACTCAGAATCGACCACGTTCTGCTACAGTTCTGGAACAAAGGAAATAGCATTGCCGATTAGATACAGTAGTTTTGCTTGGCGAAAAAAGATACGCGTAGATACGAGCTTGTTGATCTTTTACGATCGTTCAAATTTAACTATTCGTACTCTGTTCTAAGTTTTAATCGCAAAAGGTTTAATGTGAAAGTACGAGAAGTTTGTAAATCTACCTTCGAATTGACTCTGCTCGGCCCGATCCTCCGGTGCAGCATCCACATGAACCGAAATTGCATCTCCCAGGAACTGCATACACGTGCAAGCTTCGTCAGACAAAAAATAAATTTCCTGATTATTAATATAAAAATGTAAACATATTAATAACAAGGAGGCTCAAAAAACTGTGTATTCCTTTTTAAATTAATAAATATGAGAAGTGATAGCTACCCTTAGTGTTAGGACATGCCACTATTTGCTCAAAATAATCGTAGCGCGATGAACGCACGTGCGAAATGACGTAACGCGTCTCACACATACTTCGATCAATTCGGAAAAGTCGGAAATCACGCGCAACGCTCCCGACCCGTCTACCGACGCGTCAAGGATTGTTGTGATCGCTCGGCGGTTTCGTACTCAGGTGTGTTATTGTTCCCCAAGTGTCACGTGATCTCCAGCCGGCGGAACGTGCTCGAGAGTACCATTTCGTTATGTAATCGAAAATTTAACGTTCTCTATACCGTGTTGTCAATATCATACACGATTTTGCAGTTTTTAATTTCCCTTCAACAACCAAACTGTCAGAACGCACAGCCTCCTCGTGTGTACGTTTTAAACTTTCTCTTTAAATGTGAACAGTATAAGATAAGAGATACGGATATGTCTAAATAGTTGATTGACGATCGCAAATGCTAATAAGTCTAAAATTCGTTGAGCCGGCAAACACGATTTTCGCAGTCTGACGCGATTCCACAGCGTCGACGGATTTTTCGTTGGGGTCCTGAAAGAAATTGGCCATGTCCCAGGGAACGATGTCCTCCAGAATAAAATCACGGCAGTCTCGATAGAAATTACGAGAGACACTCGTCGTAGCGAAAAACGGTGGGTATCGGAGGTGTAGAGGATAGTCCGTGAAGCATCGTCATTAACTGCCAATCACTGCCATTCACCGGTCGAGAAGACGAAGCCAGGAAGGGAAAGTAGAGAAAAAAGGAAAGTAGACTGCAGACGCTGTGAAGGGAGATTCTAATTATTTATTTACGACGAGCGCGAGAGGCGACGCGCACGCAGCTTCATCGCCGCGTTTGGAGATCCTCGTCTCTCTTTTCAATCTCCTCAATCCTGACACTATTCCACCTCCAGGAAATTCGTCGCGGAAGAAAGAAAAAGAGAGAGAGAGAGAGAGAGAGAGAGACGTCTTTCATTTTGATTACAGTTATTATTAGTTATATCATTAATAAGCGATAATTGACGGGAACGTGTGTTATCCGTAATGCAATCGGACGATCTCGCGCATGTATGATCTTTCGCAGATTTTTAATTCAAAACACGACAGTATTACGACTTTACAAGCAATTTTATTCATTTCCGTGCGCAAAGTTTCTCCCCGCGATCTGAAAGGGCCGTATCAGAAAGAAATTAGTAGTCGCGCATATTAATTGACGGCTCCACTTCGCGCGCGACTTTCCAGCCGCGCACGTAACGCGGTTTTATCTCCGCATTGAGCGGAATCCCAAATTGAATTTCGCGAGGTAAAGCGTAACGACATCGCGCCTTATAAGCGTGGGTGCCCGCCGCCGCCGCCGCCGACGCCGCCGACGCTTTGATATTGGTGAAGTCGCGTGGGAGCCGGTTTTTACTTCGCTAATGATTTCCGCGCTCGCTCAGACGCTAACTTCCCCGACAAATAGGAAAATTAAAGCCGCGTCCGCGCGGACCTGCGCGCGCGCGTAACTCCGTCCTGCTGGGCATTTAGTTACGACTTTTTTATAATTAATACCTCAGGTGGTAAATTAAGTCGGGCGCGGCGGAGAAGAGTGAGAAAGAAACGTTTTGTAAAATAAATACGGAGCGACGTGCACCGACGGTGCCACCCGCGGGTGTGCTCGCGAGGGGAGGTGACGGAGAAGGAGGAGGAGGGAGGAAGGGGAGTGATTCCCCGTCTGACTTTTACCCATTTCACTCTGTCACTCTGTCCCCTTGCCTCTTGGCGAAGCCTTGGACCCCCTTGCCGCCCGCACCTACTCGCGGAACAACGAGTAGCGACGGAGAGGTCAATTATAATGGAAGATTACGTGCCCGCGATTCCGTCTCGCAGTTATAAATAGGTACAAAGAGTATTAAGTCCCTCGGAAGTATTAACCTGGAGAGCCATTGGGAAAACTTCCCGTTGCGCGGAAGCGAGGAAGACAAATAATTGAGGAGAGAGTTTTCGTTTCTCGATTCGCGGGATCTCGGACCGTCACGCTCTTCTGGTATTAACAGCGCGTTCCGCCACGATCCGAATCTCGCGAATTTCTCTGTAACGGCGGTGCGTTCGCATGCGTTTGAAACGTGTTAAAGAGATAATTGGCGTACGTTAACGAGATCCCACGTTCGCGTAAGATTCACCCTCCGTCATCTCGCGAAAGAGCCGGCGAGCCCTAATCATTCTCGCCTTGATTCTCGACGTATCAATCGAATGTATAACAGCACGATCGCGATTGAGAATTAGACGTGCGGTTGCATGTGACGTTTCCTATCGCGCGGCGCTTCATCGATCCTCTATATTCTACGATCCATAGGAACGCAAAGACAGTGCGGACGTTCAAAGGTCTCATGCTGCGTTCCCCCGAGCACTGACTGGCACTGCCTGTTTCTATTTACTTGATCTTACCCAGAGGTTCTCACTGTCGTCACTTGTCTCCGGCGATCGCGCAACTTCGCATCCCGCGATACTTTCGAGCCGTCTCGAAAGCTCTCGCGCTGTTTTATCCACGGTGAGTCAGAAATTTCAGGCGCTCTTCATGTATTTGTCAATACTGAGGATGAACGTGTTCGTGAGAATGTGAACGTTGGAATGAGAGCCGCTGGAGCCTTAATAGCGCTGCGGTGCATCGCCTGTATTAGTAGCAGCGGTAGCAGTCGTGCATAGTTAGGGTTTAATAGCGTGTATTATTGATTATAATATCGCATGATTGGTACAATCACGTCGCATTGTACCTATCAATGCACGGCATGCAACCAACCGACCGACCGACCGACCGACAGACCGACCGTGCATCGCTTGGAATCACCGATGCACGAAAACCCGGCGCATTAAATTATTTATTAGCAGACTGTTTCAGCCGATTGAAATCGACAATTATCAGGCATTCATCTTTGGCGTTAGCTACGAGCTCGTTGCGCAATTGGCACGATTGGCGGTGTACCTTCTGTATAAAAAGTACCGGGAATCGTTAAAAAAAACACAGAATATTTTATTTATTCATCAAAATTTATTTTGTCGCCTTCAAAGTAATCCCCATCGTTTGCAATGCACATGTGAAAACGGCGAAACCAATCTTCCATGCATTTCTGGTAGGCCGATTCTGGTATGGCCTTCAGGACCCGCTGCGAATTCCTTTTGATGTCATCAATCGATGAAAAACGAGTACCACGGAGTGGCAATTTCAGTTTCGGGAAAAGAAAGAAGTCGCACGGTGCCAAATCAGGCGAATACGGTGGATGGTCGACAGAATTGACCGAGTTTTTGGCCTTGTAATCGGCCACAATCGTGGCTCTGTGCGCTGGCGCATTGTCATCGTGTAAAATCCACGAATTGTCTCGCCACAATTCGGGCCTTTTTCGCCGGATATCAGTGCGTCGGCACACGAAATTTCGTTTGCAACACAAAATTTGAGGCACACTCTTTGTTCGACTATTTTTTCCATGGTAAAATTCGCAGAGCAACACTGAGGTAGACTTGTTTGGACAGCTGCCATAAACAAACTAGTTGACTGATCGAGCTCAAGCTCCGGTTGGTAATGAAGGAAGGTAGTGCCAATCTAAAAAAAAAAACTTTTTACCGCTACCTCTTCCGCGGTTCATTTAAATGACAATTTCCCGGTACTTTTTATACAGAAGGTATAATAAAACGGGCTGCATTACGTGATTTATATCACACTGCATTCACCCTCCTAATAATGTAGAATACCGTCAATCCATGAAATAATAATGGTTGCTTACGTATGAAAAAAATAATGCAAACAAACTAATTTCTTTCTTGGCTCGAATACATCACGATTGTCTAACAAGAAGGAGAGTGTTTGAGAAAAAGATTATTTAAAATTACATCATATGTAATATGTCGTACAAAAGCAAGCTAATACGCAATATTTTACCACCAAAAATCTACAATTGGACATATTTATGGATATGTGAATATAACCGCGAATATATATGTATGTATATAAAATATCCGGAACGAGCGGCGAAAACTTTCGAACGGGGTAACAAAGTGCGGACGTAGCGCCTCCGAAATCGTCATCTGCACCCTTTCAAAGATCCCGCAAGCAGTAGCTTTTACCCTGCCATTAATGGCCATCTGCCAGCTGACGAGTAAGAGCGGACGAGGAATGCGAGACACAGTGTTAAAGTAGAAAGAAACGAAAAGAGCGAGAACAGATACAAGTATACTGATACAAAGAGCCATCTCTTTCCATTCGTCGTTTCTCTTCTTCATATCCTCCAACTTGAAAAGAACATGACAAAGAAATAGACAATGCCGTGTTTTTTATCTATGTAAAATTTTAGTGTTCGCGTATCTTCAAAATGGGCAGATTTGGAGATCAATCGTTTACTTGACAAGATTTAAAGGGAAAGTAAAAGAGTGCTATATGAATAAATAAAAGAGAAGCTATATGAATCGATATTATTTATCAACCTCCTTTTCTTTTCTTATCGTTAGTGAGTGGAAGAAAGGAGATAAATTCCTATAAGATGTTGTGATAACGACGGAAGATATTCCGTCACGAAACAATGCAAACTTAATTCTTCTACGACGATAGAAATATAAGGCTACATGTTTCCATATATCATTCTTCAAGTAACCCCCGAGTCAAACTTTCTATACTTGTATCGGGTGTTTTAAACTACGAAAAGTAACTGAGCGATACGCCGGCATGGATGATTCAAATGCAGCGAAGAAACTTCGCTGCTTAGACATTGCTGAATTAATTGCAGTTACTCGGTATTAATGAAATGCTTAGTAATTATGATTACGAGAAAATCTAAATTGATCATCTCGCTTTGTTAACACTCATAACTTAACTATACAATTTAATTAAAGTAACGAATGGCAAAACAGTAGTTTAAGTTGCTCTTGTGAAACCGCCATTATTCCTTTTAAAGACTTCATTTGCCGTAATCGAAGAGCGAGACAATAATAATAGCAGCAGTAATTGAAATATTAATTTTTCCTTTCGGAACACACCGAGATCTACTTTCGACGTCAAACCACTTCGCACATTTTCGATTCCGAATGGAACGCGAACTCAATCGAGCAAACGATGATCGCCGAGGGCTCGAAGGTAGGCGAAAAGGAGGGCAGCTCCACGGCGTCGTCTGCCGCGCCAATTCCCAACAAATTGTAATTTCTAGAAACAAATTGAATATAAACGCGCCGTAATTCGAATGCCTGCTGCAGCAGCACCGGCACAATAATGATGACGGCTGCGTAGGAGCCAGCGACCGTGGCTGAAGGGAGCAAGGCAGCGCCAGGAGACGTAGCCATGCGCGAAACAGCAATCTTTCGAGGCAATCTCTTTAATAAATGAAGCATACGTTCCCGCTTTTGAATTACGTCTACGTAATGGCCTCCCGCTCCTATACCATCTTTCTCTCTTTCTCTCCTTCCCCTCTCTTCCCCCTTTCCCCTCTTTCTCTTTCTCTCCTTCTTGTGTCACGCGTCGGCGCCGAGACGGCACAAAGAGCGACGAGGATTTCGCCATCGGGATCGGCGAAACCGATTTGTAAACGGATTGCTTAAAAACAGCAATATGGAGACGACTGGAGGCGTAACTTGTTTCACGCACAAGAAATAATTGACATACATCGTGACTTTCAACATCTCCGATATTTTATCGACACCCCATATAAATTTTAAAAACCCATATATGATATACATATATTGTGCTGCAAAGAAAATATATCATCTAGTTTTATTAATTTCTTTAAAATGATTATTTAAGGCTAGCATTTACTATAAGCTAAGATCTTCGTACCTTCGTTTTGACACAAGAAGAGCGTACAACGAGACTCATCCCGTTCTCCTCTTCGCTCTTTCCCCCGAATGTTCTCATGACTTACGCAGACATTTACAAATATTACAGCCGGCAGCACTGGCGAAATAACTGCGCAAATAAGTAGTGTCTGCGACCATTATTTCCAATCAAAGGCAGTCAAATTCTCCATTATGATCGCACCACGCGCTGCACTTACACGACAGCGGAGACGCAATGGGGAAACGCGACATTGATATCGTAGATCTACAAGGTGTATCCGTTAAGTGTGCAGTGCTGCGAATAATCATCTATCACATGCGCAAATAATTCTCGAAAGTTTATTAAACATTTAAAAAAAATATTAATAAAAATATTATCAAGTATTTTCTTATCTGAAATGATAAATATTTCATATTTTACAGAGGAATTGACATTATAAATAAAATGTTCTCTCTATTTATTATTTTCATGATGACATTGTTAATGTCGCCCCGTTCAAGATGTAATTTACACGATATTATAACTCGGATACAAACGCGCTGTACATCCCATGTGTACGCATTTATATGTATCTACATATATATATATATATATATATATATATATATATAAATAAAGAGAGAGAGAGAGAGAGAGAGAGAGAGAGAGAGAGAGAGAACGAGTTTGCGTGTGTACACTCGATGCGTCTACGGATATACTCACAGCGTAATCGCTGAATCGGTATTCCGTCGACTGACAGACCTAGGCAAACAATGGACGTTTGATTGTTCAAGATTTAGTGCTGGTTTACTACCGTCGAATTCGAATTCGCGATATCGCGTCACTCAGTGGCGCGGGTGTGTCAGCATCTGCATTCGCAAGCTTCGCGAAACGTTCCCGATTTTCCGCCGAGTACAATTCTAAACGAGACTTGATTTCATCAAATCCTACAGCTGATTATTCTCAACAATAAACACGGCATCTGTGTAAATCAATTGCGGGACAATTGATTAATTAAAAGATAAATTGATTATGACATATCGTTACATTAGTTTACGACTAAAAAGTTACGAATGAATATAAGGAAGACTTATCTTCTGTCTGAAAATGTTCTTCAAATAATTACGGGAAGAAAAATGATTCGCGGGGTTTTGCCTGCACTTTGCAAGATGAAACGTGACTCTTATCTTACATCTCGTTGAAAGACGATATGGTATTTACATTATTTTACATTAAACGTCAGACGAACGAAACTCCGACGACCGTGCACTCGTACCGGCATTATCCGCGGGTGTATGTGTCAAAGCGGTATTTTCAATAGACCGTACGCTGGAATTCGCCCGATGGTCGAAAGAATTTGTACTTTCCTGCGAATCGCACGTTCGCACGTAGGTGGTCATCAGAAACAAGTCGACTTAGACATGGGTACGAGCAACACTTTAAAACTCTGCTCATCTCATGATACATGGTACAAGATTACACGCGGCTATTAAATTTTTCCATTCCTCTTCATGATGATTATATAAATATCACGCATCTAAATATTAGAGAGAGATAAAGAGAGAATAAAATATTATATTTTATAATAAATATGAGTATTTAACGAATTTGGTAGACCATATATCTTTAACATTAAATATCATGCTATAATAATTCTAATAATTCTAAATTAAATATGTATATTTTGAAATCTGAGCAAAAATCTCAGTTGCATATGGGTTGCAAATAAGATAGTCTCAACAATAATACTTTTCAAACATCTTCACGCGCATACCTTCCAACTGTCATGAAATCTGTATTATCCTGTACAACCTGAGATTGACGAGGGCAGGCATTTTCGTATCTTGGAATGCGGAGGATGGTCAGAAGAATTTGAATTTCCCTCCCAGACGAGGGTCTGTCACGTAGAAGTGAGCGCATTGAACGTCTTAGGAATTCGACCGATTCCGCAGCCGAGAAAACAGAATTCGATTGGGAGCAAGACAAGCGAGATCGTTCCCCTCCGAGCTGAACAGAATCGGAGAATGCGAAGTATCTGCAGTTTCATAAATACTAAAGTCCCTAATGTCACCCTCACTGAAGCCAAGTATGGTTTTAGTGTTTCAAGGACTGGTTGATCTAAGTATTTGCTTCTTAAACTTCGAAATTTGTAAAAAAACAAATAACGATATTTCTTCCTCCATCCTGATTTGGATTTTCCGCATTTTCGTCATTAGTTTCCTTAGTCATTATTTAATTATTATGTTCGCTTATTTTTACTAATCTTGTCATCCGATCGTCAAATTCGCGATGCAAAATTCGTCGCGCGATCACCACTAATACATTTGTTCAGCACGACAATTTTGTCATGCATTTATTCTGATAATCTCGGTGAGACAGAACCGACATGAACACGCGGTAGCGCACAGATACATACGCAGTGTCGCTATATTTCGCTTTTGTCAAGACACGATCGCGTTGATTACAAATAAACCGTACAGACAACCGCTTTATACGCGCCAGTAAAATCCACACGCGTGTCTGTCTGCGTTTAAGCAGGCTGCGACGAGGGTGGGAAGGGGACTCGGTTTCGTTAAAACAACCCCCTATGTCGCGCCTCCGCGCTGCTTTGGCCTCCAGCTTCCACGGCGACGTCAGCCCTTTCTCCCGCCACAACCGTCTCTGGCAATTCACTGATCCGCATTTAGGACAGGAGGCGATATTTAGGCCGAAGGGTGAGAGGCCTCGAAGTTAATTAGATCGACTTCGTCAAGGCGCATCCACTTAACTTCAACGCCGCGTCAGAGACACGTCGCGGCATGACTGCCTCCGCCGACTGCATATGCGACGAGAAAGAGAGGGAGAGAGAGAGAGAGAGAGAGAGAGAGAGAGAGAGAGAGAGAGGAAGATTGTGTTAAAGAGAGATAAAGAGAGTAAGAGAGACGCTAATATTCCCTGTTAACCCTCTTAATGCAATCACGGAGTCAAAGTGACCCTGCGACTCATAAGCATATACTCTCCTATTATTCTATCGCGATCTTTATTTTATTTATTGCAAAAATATTATATCATATTGCAAAAATATCAAGTATAATCGCCTTAATTACATCATATCTACTTTTGGCTAGATTATTTTGAAATATACGCGCGCGTATAATCGACTCGGATCATACTTATTCACTCGTCTAACACTTTTATAAACCGTCACGCAGACGAGGGGATTAATGCAATTGCCAAAAATAATGGAACATCGACAAAAATATAGTAACGAGTCGCGATCCAAAGCGGGAGATGGTTCCGGCGAAAAATAACGTGACGGACTTAAATTCGTCGGGCGTGCAAAAAAAAGAACGACGAGCACTCTCGGCGAAGTGACAGGGCGAGTTCCATAAGTATACCTCGCCTACGTCTCTCCTACGTTCGATAGCATACGTATGCGCTCGTCTAGCGAGCGCTCGCAAACGACGCGGCGCGCCTGCCGACGGTATTACGTATTAAAAGTTGCAGCCGACGTGAATTTTTCACAAAGGAAAAAGTATTCAGCGCCGCTCTCTCGTATCTTCTATATTAAAATCTAATATGCGAGCAGGTAGAACGTAATATCTATTACAGAGTAATATCTCCCTCGAAAACCTTCCTCTTCGAGTACTTTGTTACATTCACCGGCAATATCCAAGGGATGGGCAGGAGGTTGACACTGTATTAAAGAAACGCAACGAACGCGCGTGCACTCTTCAGTCTCGAAGTCGAAGATCGAATCGTGGAGCGACGGAGATAATCGCTTATTTCCGTCGATATAATCTAATTTGATGATCTCTTCATGAGAGAAAGGGAGAGAAGCGGTGTGCCTAATTAAATATTTGTTTTGGGAAAATATTTTTCGCATGAATAAAATTAGGAATCGAGTAGAATTATGGAGATACAGAGATTTACTGTGTTCAAGAATTTTTCCAACGAACGTGGACAAGAATAGAAACTGCGAGAACTGACACGGGGATGCAGCGTGTCATAAAATAGAAAGAGGAAGTACAGAGAGCAGAACCCCGTGGCGAGCGATAAAAATTTATATCGGGGTATTCGCCTCAGTCGGATAGTGAATTCAAACGGGCGTGTAATTGGCAGTATCGTAAAAAAAGGAAAGAGAGCGAGGAGGAGAGCGGAGAGCGTGCAAGATGAGAAGAGACAGAAGAGGCAGAGGCAAGAGAACGGAATGGTAAGTAAGATGGGAAGGACTCGAAGGGGGTTGGGTTGTCTCCATAATTTTTTATCCCAAAACCGCTCCGTCTCTTCGAAGAGCGATATTGTTAATATGCAAAGGAGCTTCGAAAAAATGGGGTGGCAAGAAATAAGGATATAACCGTAAACGGAGGATGAGAAGAGACGGCTGGGAGAGCGAAATTATCGTGCTCTCCTCGCTTCGAAAGATTATCTTGTCGAGCGAATATTACGAGCCTGCTTATGACACTTCGATCGGCAACTTACAGACTTCTGTACACGATGGGATGTCTGCCTCGTGACTCGTAAATATAAAATACGATGTAATTGGATGATCAATCGTGTCATATCCGATCAAACCGTAACTGGTGATTTCCCGATAATACAATTACCAAATTGATATCGCCAAGTTTTATCAGTTCATATATTTCTATTGCAATAACAATAATTTTCCTAAGTAATTTTTAGAGGGAAAAATATTTTCAGAAGCTAATTAAATGTACATACTGAGTCATTAATAGCTGAATTCTGAAATATGCTGTATATTACTCATAAAATTAATTTATTTTGGCAAAATTATTACAGTAGATTGAAAGTCATAACGCAATCGCATATACTAGTATAATAGACGTTATAGTAGACGAATAGTAGAATAGATGTTATAGACGTAATATTACGCGGAAGGCTAGTATCGTCGGTAATCTCTCAGCACGTTTCGAAACCCCCCCTAAATTCCAATCGAGAAAATCCCTTACAATAAAGAAAAATTGCCGATACTAACTACCTCGCAACAGCGAATCGTGAAGATAACGTTACGATCTTATCAAGGCACTACGTGACGGATGTTGGAGATGGCGTCAACTCGTTTAATCAGTGGTGGACGAAACAATGTTCGTCGCGGCGAAGGGCACGGGTGGTTCAACGAATTGTTTTGATAAGTCGCGGAGACAATACGTCGTTAAGGCGTTATCTTCCTCTGTTATGGGGGCGAGAACGACGACGTGAACGACGCCGAAGGAAGCAAGGAAGAAAGGAAGGAAGGAAGGAAGGAAGGAAGGTAGGACAGAAGGAAGGAAGGAAGAACCTGCGGCGGTCTGCAAGAAGAAGGGTCGAGAGCAACTCGAGGAAGAGGACGATGAGGAGGACTCTCGAAGTTTAGATTAAACTCGCCGCGGATAAATATTCGTAATGGAGCGCCAGGGTGCCATAAATTAGCATGCTGCCCTCTCCTGTCCTTTCCCGATTCGACAATCTGTATAGCGCAGCCCGTTACCATCCGCCGTAAACTTGGTCTTTTCCGCGTCAGAGTGCTGCACGTCGATATAACGGAAGCATGACGCGACTTCCTGGAGAAATTACGAGCCGAAAAATACAAAAAGAGCGGATCGAATCGGATTACTTTGGATTAATTGCTGCGACATCGGTTAGCTCAGTTCAAACTGCAGAGTGCCGGTGTAGATTTCCTAACTAACGGGAATGACTTTATGCAGGATCAATCGCGGCGCAGTGAGGAAATTAAATAGTTTCTCGACTTAATTACTAGGGTGTTAATAGGAATTCAGTATCCACCCGCCAAGTCGCGGCTCATGTGGGAGGCAGTATGGCCGTGCGGCGGAAAGGAAAGCGGACGAGGAAGGAAGGGAATAAACCGCTATTAATCCACATTGGAATTGAGTATTATTAGGGGACCTATCCAGGATTTGCGACGGGTCTGGTTAAAATCTCTACTGGCCGTATCTCAGAAGTACCTGGCAATCGTTACTTTTCGTACCAACGAGAGACCATCACCCTCTTCCTCGCGTCCCTCCCCGTGCCTCTCTATCTCGAAGATTAGACCAGACGAGGATTTACTTTGTTTTATTGGTCAGACCATCCCCGATTTCGTCCGAAAGGGACTTAATTGGTGTTGCAGGATCGCTTTGATACCGCAAGCTTTCCCACATGGTGCTATCCATCGAACCGTCGTCTCAGATTTTCCAATCCGGGACGATACTTTGCTGTTGAGTACGCGTGTAAGTTAATGCCTTTGAGATTTAGAACTAAAGTTCTAAACGATAAAATTTTTTCATATGACGCAATTTTCTTTCCATCATATATATGTTTATGAGTAGAATAACGCATAATCTCGATTACATGATCTCGATTACATAATCGTATATTTTAAATATAAAAAATATGCGTACAAGCAAGAATTCTCGGCGGAAAATAAAAAGAAAATAAAAGCGGAAACAAGACCAGCGGGGAAAAAACGGCAGTACTGAAAGACCGATAGTATAAGACCGGAAGACACAGACAGAGGGCGCGCCGATGTTTTGAGGTCCCAAAGGTGTCTCTTTCGATCTCAATACATCTTACTGTGTCTACAGCGTAATAGAGAAAAAAGGAAGCTCGATACTCGCGAGAGGCTGCCTTCGGGATTGAAGTGGATTAATTGGTTGAACACTCACGGGGGTTGAAGCGAGACCGACTCCTCTCTCCCCCATTCAATTACTTGTGATCTTTGCCGCCAACCCTTCGGTACTCTGAGACCTCCAGATATATCCCGCCGCTGTGAAAATTGGTCCTCCCGCCTCCGCCTCCGTCGGCAGGAAGGTGCGCCGTCCTAGCTACCCCTTCGAATAAGAAAGCCTCGCTGGGGGATCTTTCGGCGCGTTCACTACGTGCGCGCCATATCGATGTCGGCAAACGACTCGGGAAAAAGCCGACTATAATTATACATTTCGACGCACTACTTTTTTACGGTTATACTCGTTACAGACAATCAGTGTAACATAGAATAACACATCTAAAAATATTAACAAGAAATATTGTTGTTGAAAACTTCTATTTTCTACAAAATAAATTATATCAGGTAATTAGGCCAAGTAAAAATAAACTTACATATTTTCCTATACAAATTATTCAAAAGAAAATACTTCTATATGAAATACAGAAGTATTTACACAAACTTATAAATGTAAAATCGTTAAAATATAATATTTAAATTTATGTAGTTTAAATTTTGATTTTCTCTCTCCCTCTCTCACTGTCTTTTGTAAATTTGTCAAAATCTTGAAAATAATTTTCGAACTTCCAAAAGTTGGAAATTTCTTCTTGCTCTTCGAAAGTTGGGTCTAGCATAATGTTGGTAGCAAAACCGCTTTTCCGCGCATGCGTACTGAAACCTATTCTGCGTATACATGAAAAGTGATACTACTGATAGGGAACAATACAAAAAATGTGAACCAAAATGCAATCCATCCCGAGAATATTAACTGAAATTTTACACGACAAATAAATCGACATTCGACTGCAACATTGTCAAAAAATAAGTTCAACAGAAATCTCACAAGTTATGTAAGGAAAATTTGCACCAAACGTTCGAATCGCGAATGACAAGAGGGAACAAAGCATGATTTGTTAACGCCGACGATAGCGAGTAATAATACTCGTAAAAACTCACGTAACTGTAAGCGGGACGCGCCACTTCCCTGAGACGTCCTCCGGGTTTTATTATCGATTTCTCGAGTGCCTCCCGTGCCCGTATACCAGCGTCTCTGGCTCTCCCGCATGAGCGTTCGAGATGATCCGCCGCCCGGTATCATATCTTACCGCGCGCGCCTCGCGTTCTTTTAAATAGGAACTCGCAAAATATTCATGGATGATATTCAAGCCCCATTCAAATACTCGCTCTCATACACACACACGCGCGCGCGCGCGCAAATCTACCACGTGTACACGCACACGCGCTCACTGTATCCGCACGTGCGTCTCTTGTCACCCCTTCCCCACCGCTGAGTTGGGTGACGGCGTATTTAGGTTGGCCCTTACATACACCCTTGCGTACACGGGAAAGATACCCGACAAACACACCGACATGCGCGTTAGCGCGGTATCCGCGGGTTTCGCGCTCTGCCCCGTCATAAAAGAGCTCCCGCCGTGTGTACGCCGCTGTATCTTTAGAAATATTGGTTAGATTTACATATTTTACCGTAAAGAGATGTGCACCGGGGGCGAGGTAAGGGAAGATCGGTGCCCGCGGAAGGGACGCGACGCCGGCGGCGGCGGCGGCGGCGGCGGCTGTGGCGGCGGCGGAGGTGGTGGCGGCGGCGGAGGTGGTGGCGGCGGCGGCGGCGGCGGCGGTGACGGCGGTGGCGGCGGCGGTGGTGGTAATGGGAGGTGTAACGGGGTATGGGGATGGAAATCCAGCGGAGTTGCCTGAATGCGGGCGGCTTCAGAGACGCTAAATATTAATACCTACTAGTGTTCCTTTTATGCTTCGTCTACCCCATCCCCGACCCCTATCGCTCCTCTTCCCCCCTCTCTCCGTCTCTTTCCTCTTCCTCTGTCCTGCACTTTCACGTTCGCGGTATGACTTAGTATGCGTACACCGAGTTGTCTATCTGTCTTTCTCCGCCTACCCTCGGCAGTCTCTTTCTTGGGCACATTCGCCTCCCCCGTCTGTCTCTCCTCGTCTCTTTCGACGGTAACTCGTGTCTTCGCGCAGCCGATGTCCGCTCGAGGGCATTCATTGGATGGTCCGGCCCGGGATGAATTCGCCGTGCACGCTTGTTTTTTGAACGTGCCCGTGACGGCAGGCTTTCAACGGAAGCTCGGAGATTAATCTAATGAGCGTGCATGGAATCGCGGAGCAATACCATAGAAGGACCATATTCGTCATAGCCACGTCACAATGTGGAAGCCGGTGGTTACCGGGCGCGCGCGCTTTCTAAGGGATGCTTGAAAAGTCGAGTGGATGTTAAATGCAAACAACGTTTTCGAGAAACTTGTCCGAGCGTATCGACGAGGGAAACAGCGCATGCACGGAAAATTATGCTTACAAAATTGGTTGTTGCAAAGTAAAGGCAGCTCGCGCTCGTACTGTTGTTTCTTTTCACATTCATTTGCTTTAATCTCAAAAGAATCAAACGTATGAACATTCATGGAATAACTGATGCATGTCGAAAGAAAAACGTTGGTTTTTTACATTTATAGAATAACTGATGCACATTGGAGAGAGAGAGAGAGAGAGAGAGAG
>NW_022639572.1:304895-307258 GCF_010583005.1 Odontomachus brunneus | reverse complement strand
GGGGGGGGGGGAGCAACGTTGGGGAAGGTCTACGTTGCTTTTGACAAATCTATATATATATATATATATATATATATATATATAATAGAACGTCTGTCTATCCGTATGCATTCCTAAATCCTTTGATTGATTTAGACCAAATTTTGCATACTCTCTAGAATTCTGTGGAAAATATAGGCTACACATGAAACCGCCATCCTTTCCCCCTAATTTCATTGCCTTGACACTTTGTGATAACTCGGGTAACGTCGGGTAGTTCAATTAATATTTCATACTAAAAGATTAAAATTAACAAAGATTTGATTCCCACAAAAGACCTATGTACTAACAATAGAATATAAAAATTGAACAGTCAGTGGTTATCGACATACACATAAAACGATCATATACGCGTATCTCACAAATAAATTTACCCAAAAGTTACAATCCAATTTCTTTCTAATTTGACACAAATATAGAAGTACAAAAAATATTTAGATCATACTTTTTCATTTTGGCCCACTTTGAGTTTCACGGGCAGTTTATAGCTATTTAATCTTCTCACTTTTATCATCAACAAGTGCAACAAAAATGCATAAAAAATAAAATTGAATACAAGATACAGTTAAATAATTTTAACAAAATCGGCATAGCTGAGACACGCGATCCATTCTAAATTTCTTTAGCCGAGATTCCAACCAAAATATTTTAAATTTGTGCTAAATTAGTCAAAAATCGTTCGAATCTCGGCCAAACCGAGAAATCCGGCAGTTTTAATTAAAACTTTAACAAAATCGGCACAGAGTTGAGATACAAATCATTCTAAATTTCTTTAGCCGAGATTCCAACCAAAATATTTCAAATCCATGCTAAATTAGTAAAAAATAATTCGAATCTCGGCCAAACCGAGAAATTATTTGTATAAATAATTTTTTCAATTTTTTATGTATTTTGTTTAAATATTTTATTATATATATAAATAATTTTACACATTTGATCTCATTATCATAATCGGCAAACCAAAAACACGTATATGTTATATTCAGTTTTATTTCTTATGCATTTTTGCTGCACTTGTTGATGATAGGAATGAGAACATTAAAAAGCTATAAACTGCCCGTGAAAGTCAAAGTGGGCTAACATGAAAAAATATGACCTAAACATTTTTTGTACTTCTACATTGTGCCACATTAGAAAGAAATCGGAGTGTAATTTTTGTGTAGATCTACTTGTCAACGCAATTTGTGCGTGTATTACAGGAAGCTCGGCGCAGAATTATTATCCATTCACGGCCATAAGCATCGGCAACCAAGGGTGATAACGAGCAAACGGCAATCGGCAGCTGTTTCGTCCATTTTTTTTTCTCATTCGCCAGGGAGAGAGCAACTTAAAAGACGCGGTTGCAACAAGTCACCCCGCATTTACAAAGGGTCGTACGCATTTACAAAGGGTCGTACAAGCCGCGGCACCCTACGCGCGATTCAATTAATAAAATTCATTCGAATGCGCCTATTAATTTTTTCCTCCTCCAACGGAGGCAAAGGGTTTCGAGTCGCGGCGGCAGTCGCGCCATTTAAAGAACCTGTCAGGGGTGCGAGGGTGGTTCGTTGAGCGGCGGAAGTGGACGGGTGCAAATAAGGTGGTCCCTCACACAGACCTTGAGTATAAATAAAAACGAGCGAATAAATATCCAACAAGGAGCGACAGATCGAGTGCTTTTGGCATTTCCGTCCCGTTCCCGACACGCACTACTATTCCTCTACCTTTTTCTCTCGAGGACCGCGACGACGGCGGGTCAAATCGAGGGAAATCGGAGGAAAATAACATCGCACACTGCGAGAGAGCAATGCAATTAGCATTTCCGATTTTTATTAAAATCGCTTCTTTGCCAATAATCGCAAGCACGGAAACGTTGCTGTAAGAATCTCCGAAACAAGAATTTTACGATTGCGTATAGTTTTTCTTTTTCGGAAAAGCGCAGAACACTTCACCGAACAAGAAGAAAGGCGCAATAAATAATCGATTGAGATTTCCCATAAGCCTCGCGTACCAGGAGTATCTATATCCGCGCATTGAATTACGCTAGGAAGTACGAACATCCAATATGCATACGGGCAATTTCGAGAGCGCGGTTCTTCCCGGCAATTTACGGCAAGATGGCGTATACATGACAAACGATCGAATTCCCTATGCAAAGAAATCCACGCTACCGCGAAGGTTCTCGCTCGTCTCCCCGCTCGCTCTCCACCCTTATTTTGTTCATTCCAGCAGCGCGCGCGCGCTTCGGATACACTTATAACGTGCCGCCGCGTTTGCTCGCCTCTCTTTTTCTCTTTCTCTCCCGTCCTCTCTCTCTCTCTCTCTCTCTCTCTCTCTCTCTCTCT
>NW_022639572.1:293877-304795 GCF_010583005.1 Odontomachus brunneus | reverse complement strand
CTCTCTCTCTCTCTCTCTCTCTCTCTCTCTCTCTCTCTTTCTCTCGCTTTCTCGTGCACACGAACGCGTCGTCTCGTATCCCCAGCGATATTATGAGCACGCGTGTAATGGAAACCGACGGATGATACATGGAGACGTCAAACGTGACGGTTCGCGGTGCCGTTTGGAAACGCAGTCCCTTCCAATTCGCGAGCAACCGATGCTGCGGGAGGAAAGTGGCGTCCTTTCCTGGTGAAAATATTAAAACGGCAATCTATTAAACGCGTCGACGTTCGCGGAAGCTCCCAAAAGACTTTGACATTGTTTGATTACGCGTTCCTGTAATAAATAGGTATAAATAACGCGAATTTTGTGTAAATTGGAATATATCGGACATGTGCCGAAATTTATATCGTCTGTCTGTCAAATGCAAGTTTCATTTTCCAGAACCTAAATATAAATACACCAAGTTTCATAGATCGCTAGAAATATAATTACAAGTATACAGGAAAATACATGAATCAAGCACAAATGTTAAATCCTAAATTTTAACAGTGTAAGAATGTAACACTGACACTTGAACCGCCACTTTACATGATGACTCCATCTCGTCTACTCATTGCAAAAAAGCACATCGCTACTACACGCGGATATTGCACAGTCACTTTAGCCGGAAATCCGATACGACAATTTGTTGCTCGTCTAAAGGCCTTCGTTCTCTCCTCCCCAGGCACTTCTTCCGCTATCCGATTTTGATCGGCAGGAAATCGCATTGAATACGATAACTTCGACCGTGAGGTTTGTGGGGAGGAAAACGAAGACCGGGAAATACACGGGGACAGGAAGAAGGAAGGGAGGAGGTAATGGGGGTGAGCCGGCTCGGTCGTCTTCTTTCGAGGAGGTTGAACTGATTTTCCACTCGTGGGATATTCAATAAGGCAACACTGAAAGGAGAAGCCTGAAGGAGGCTTCAAGACGAGCCAAGGGGGTAAGGGATGGCTGGTGCGTGCATACGAAAAGAGCGTGCGTATATCCGCAGGAGAGACGAGTCAGAAATCAGCGGGGGAGGGTGCTGTGTATCTAACCACCCTTCGTCCCGCCAGCCATCCATCCGTTCCCTATCGACTACCACCACTAACCGCGCTCACGGTATCCCGGTATCTCAAAGCCTTCGGAGAGGGTCCCGACGCCACTTGAATCCTCAACACCGTGATAGTCTTGTCCGAAGCAATCCTGATCTCGCCGAATCAATCTGGTATCAAACAACACTTTTATGCAACCAAAGACGTGATTGAATCTAGTACTTGTTAGTTACGCGTCAGAATGTGAGATACAGACGCCGGTCATTTGCTTTTTCACCGGACTAATCACGTTTTTATTTCAAGACAAGAAATACAGAATTGTCAATAGTTATTCGTACAATTACGGCGAAGCGCGCGCATGTTCCACGCTGACGGTCGTCGCGACGCCACGAGAGGATCGATCCTCTTCGCGGGTGTTTATGCACACGTGCTTCCAAAAAGAAGATCACTCTCGTCACTCCTCGAATCGAATCGGCGGAGAGACGAGCGCGGGAGAGCTTAATTGAGTGCCAGACGATACCAGGGTAGGTAGCGATTCGTCACTAACGAGGGTTACCTACAGATTACTGCTCGTCCATCTATAAACGCCCATCACTTCGACGTGCGTATCCTTTTTTCTCTCATCCGCGTGACATGGAAATGGCTTACGTATTCGACTCTCTGACCCGCAAACAGTGTCAGGCAAATTGTACCTTTTATTGCCGCGAATCCTACCATCACGGTGTTACAGCGCGACCGTCAAATCGGATTATCAGTTCGTATATTCGACTGTCGCGAATGTAATGCCAGTTTCGTATCACGTAAATCTCAGGAGAGATACAGCAAGCGTTTACATTATATGCTACTTATCCGTTTCGATTTACAACTCTATTCTGGGCGTACAGCAAACATGAAATATGTTCTCTCGAATTTCATTTTTCTTATTTGAGCATCACATATATATCGTTTCAACTTGAGGACCAAGTGAGAATCAAAAAGGCACATTTAAGATAAAATGTATTAACGTTTGAACACTAATAACACAGATAATATTTATTTCATTTTGTTTTTGTCGAATTTATGCGCTCGAAATATCCAACTAATCTGTTGAAACATAGAACACCCTGTATAATATATCATCACTAGCAAAAAAACACTTGTTTTGTTTTCAAGATTTGCGCAAGTCTTGATAAATACCGTGGATTAATAATCGCAGAATAAAGCACAAAGATATTACTTTGTATTATTCATTTGACATAATATTTTACGTACCTAAAAAGGCGTAGTTAACATATGTGTACACGTGCGGAGGTATCGTATCCACGCAAACTACGCCGAAATATCCATAATTTCCAGCACAAGTCATACCCACACGCCCAAATACTCACAAGCCACGCCCAAATACCCACAATCCGTGCCTAAATACTTACAATTCACTCCCACTTGCAAGCGTAAGACATACTCACATGTGCACAAACCACGCCTACACGCCCACAAGCCACACCTACATGCGCACAAACCACGCCCACGTACCCACAAACCATACCCATTCAAGCACAAACCACATTAAGACACGCACAAAACACGCTCACATGATACACACATATATATTTGATATTAAAAATTTAATTATTCGTATTTAATTCTCTTATTTCTTTTATTTCTAAATACGAATATCTTATTTTGACGTATTCCGCAAGAATTTAGACATACGTTTTCTTGCTTTGATGTCATTGGTCAAGATAGCCACGGCGAGGACACAGCAATCTCAAAAGTCAAAATAACAAGAACGTCCAGTATTGTTAGTATCCAGACATTGAATACTTTAATCTTAGTGTTCGAACATATCTAGAATTGGACCCCTGATCTACTTTGAACATCGTCTGAACTACCTTGAATTTTCCTTCATGCGCCTTTATTGTAACAAAGCTCGATCAAAGGCATAAATAACAGTTCGACATGATCGCAGAAACCTTTCAACGGCATTCGGAGCATCGACACTCGCGCGTCTCGCAAGAAATCAAAGCCGAAGCTGCTTCGCGCTGGCTCTTTTCCTTCTTTCCTCCTACCCCTGCACTTCGAATGCATCATCAAGCGCTGAAGATGAAAGGTGGCTGGCGCATAAAAGCTATTCCCAAATGCCAAGCGAGCGCGATGGCGGCGTCGGTCGCGGAGACTGAAAAGCTCCGCCGGCGTCGTTAACGTAGGTGTGCATCACACCCACGGTCAAGCCGGCCGTATCAGCCACCCGCTACTCCTTCTCGTCGCTGCACCGAATCGCACGATGCATCCCTGCGCGCACCCGTTCTCTCTCCGCCTTCTCTGGGTCCGCATACATTCCCCGCGATACTACGCGCAGTCAATAGATAATACTGCGCGCGCGGGAGTCGAGAGTTCTGTGAATGCCCAGCCCGAAGATCAAACAGCAAACCTAAACCGCTGTTTGTTTTTCATCACGCCCCTGATCTCTTATGCATCCCCCGTTTTATTCAGAATTTAGGCTAGGTTGCTCCGACGATACGCGTGTGCTCGCGATGCAAGTCCGCGTGAGCGCCCGTATGTATCCGTCTCTGTATCGACTCGTTTCCCCTTCTCTCCCCTTCCCCGTTGCAAATTCGCAACGGTCTCTCGCCTCCTCCACGTCGTCTCGTCTCGCCACCCTTTCCTCCTTTCTTCACTGAGTCTACCGTCACGATTCTACCTCGCTGTCTCTCCCTCTTTCTCAGCAGCAGCATCGGGGGATGCACCGAAAGTCATCGGTACGCGTGTACCCGAGCTACACGCCGACATACGTATACCTGCTGGACCAATTCACCCTTGGGGCATCCTTTTGACAAACACAATCACGAGCGCAAGGAGGCACTCGCGCGCGCGCACGCACGCACGCACGCACGCACACGGATATAGTCATGGCGTAGCTGTTCCGCCGGCAAATTACTTTTGTCTCATGAGTCTCAAGGCGATAACTTCGCTTCATGTTCGAGAGAGAAGAAGAAAGACGTGCGCCTCGACTTAATAATTAAATTATCTTTAACAGCTGCATTACCTATAATAATTATTTAGCCTAAGGAAATTTCCCATTGCAAAAATTATCCTTGCCGTCACTGCAGTTGTTAATTTAAAGTTTCAGTTTGACAAAATTCACGTATCAAGCTACCTGATATTACTTCACCTATATATTAATGTACCGATCAATAGTATTCACAAAAAGTAAACAAGACAATTAGAATTAACGATAATGACGCACTTCTAAACCAGTCGGACCTATCAACATCTTTCATCCCAAGCGAACGGAGCGATCTCGATTCTCAATGGTGGCTCGCAGAAAGAGTTATACCCGCGCTCTAAGCTCCCGGCGCTCATGGCTTTTCGCGTTATTCCCATACGGACAAAGTATCCGAGAGCATTATCTTCTTGCATAATGCATACACACCGGCGGTGGAAGCAACCCCCACTTACCGTGAGCTGGATTCTCCGCGCCCTGCCGAAAGGGGGGCTCTGCTGCTGCTGCTGTTACCGCTGCTACTCCTCTTTCTCGCCCTCTCCCGCGGTCCTACGGCCCAGCCGTCCCCCTTTTCACCCCTCACCGACCGAGTATTTCGTGTTATTTTATTGTGCTGCGACTCAATAGTGGCTCCCGCCGCCTATACCGTTACCGTGTTACGTATGCTCACGTTTCTTCCACATGCAAGGAAATACACATCCACGTACGAAACTCGCGCGGAGATATCCGGACAATACATACGTACGCACACGCGCGCACGCGCGCGCATACACACACATGAATATGTGCGCCGCTCGTGGGGCGAGAGGTGTGTATGCAGATACACCGAGTACTTAGCATTAAGTATTCAACGCAAGGGGATCACGTATTATCGCCGACTCCCCGCTCGACGTGCGCTTATTTATTGCTACCCGGTACGTATCTCGTGTGGCAAAAAGAGAATGCCCGCCAACCCCCGCTTGCCCCTCCAGCAACGGTCTCCCTGGCTTCCACCCCTTACCCTTCGTTGATCGGTGCTTTACATCCGGAAGATTATCGTCCGCTTTAATAACGTTTCCTTCCGGCGCTCCATAGCTCTTTTGCCGCCTTCGTAATACCGCGATATAAAACATTATACGTATTACAACTTGCAAAATTTGAGTGGCGGTGGATGTTTTATCTTTTATTCAGCTTGGAAAAAGGGCAGAACGCGGCTCGCATGGAGCGTGAAATCTGAATAGGAACTTTAATCAATTACAATGGAAAATTTTCGACATATCCCGTTAATACATAAACACGTGTCTTGTGAGAGCCAAGCTCGCAACGAAAATCGATCCTAAGCGACAGAACAAAATTGTCGGGAGGAGCTCCGCCGCGAAGGAGCTCAGGAAGGAGGAAGCGAAGAAGAAGAAGAAGAAGAATAGAATGCGCTACAGCGCGGCACTTCCGAAATCGCGGAAGATGGAAAGAGAGGAAAGGACGGGGGGTGAGGCAAGAGGTAGAGGGCTTGTTTCGCAAACAGTTAGGAAACGGCTAACGCCGAGGATAAAGTGGTATCGGAACGAGACGATCGTCGAACAGATGCCGGGCCATAAAACAACCGCTTCCTCTTTTCCATCCCCTATCGCCGCTCTATCCACCCCCGTAGAGCAAGCCAACTAGCGTTTCTCCTAATGGGCCAAGACAAACTGCGCCCCCGCCGTTCGGTGTTTAGTGCGTCTGCCTGCAGGGGTTGCCCACAGAATTTCTTCCAATACCCATTACCTCGAGACTTTGCCTCCCATCTCCCTCTGCCCCCTCCCCCCTTAACCTCTTGTTTCCCCGCCGTATTTTTCTTTTTCCTATCCGGCTCTTGTTTCGCATATGCCGCGGCTACACGGGTCATTAATTGGAAAAAATCGCGGTTTCACGGAGTTCCCATTGCGGCGAAGTAATAAACGCCGTCTTGTGGCATGAAGCCACGAATAAGTCTAATGTTTGCCCGGAGCCCTCTAACCCTCCTTCAAAATAATTTTTCTCAGGACAGTGAAAATAATTAGAACGCGTTTCTCTCTCTTCTCCGTGACGTTGCACCGTCGGATGTTTTAATCCGTACTCCGGTAGAGTCCACTTTTAGTTGAATTTCCAGCCAAATTTCAGGTCGTTCTACGTGTCAATCAAGCAAAAACAACGACAGCGACATCCAGGAGCATCGAGCTCGATCGATTCGAGCCCATGACCCCGGTGACGGACGTTAAGTGAAGTTTGGACTTGTTAACAAAGTTACAGATTCTCGTAATCAAGGAGAGGAGAGGGAGCAGCACCTACAGCGTGTGTAGATATTCAATATGCCGTGTGGCTGTTAGCATCCACAATGTTATTCATATATTCAGAGACCTGCACACACACCGAAAACGCGTGTATACCTTCAACATGTACATATTAATATGAGAGTAGACAGGCGAACTCGCGGACATGAGAAAGAGAACACGAGAAGAGAGAAAGAGTTGTACGAGAGTAGACCGAATAAGAGTGTCTAGGAAGAGGGCCGGGAGAAGAGGGGAGAGGGGCCTGGTGGAATGAGAGAACATACGTCGTGCCGAATGGAGCTTTGCACACCGTTGCGTGCCACACTGACTCGATTTTGAGCGACGAATTCGTTAAGCATCCGTTTTATACGTACGTACGCTCGCCGAAAGAGCAGAATTTCGCCGGTCACGAGAATTTCGCCAAAGCGAGCGGAGTACCGCTGATGCGAAATGCAAACTGGCTGCGTAATGTAATTGCTATAGGCGTTTCGCGCGCGGCCGACGTTTCGCGACTAGTCATTTAGCGGTGAGTAATGTGCGACAGGTAACCGAATAAATAAATAAATATATATATATATATATATATATATATATATATATATATATATATATATGCACATGCCATGGCATTTTTATTCGGCGACTGCTTATCGATATTTCGCTCACGAGACCATTCGTGGAAGTTTTCTCGCTTGCATTCGTGCGCCTCGTAATTATTTACAAATCACGCTATATATACGGTGATAATTAACAACAACCGCAAATTTGAATCAATGCCACGACTATAAAATGTACAGCGAAGAAGAAATATGAAGCTTGAGAAGTGATCATGAAACGATAAAGTCGATGATCGCTCTCGTCATTCAAGATCACGATCGTGAGAAAAGACGATGAGGCTAGTACGTGGAGGAGCAGGCAGAAGGACACACGGCGATAATGATAGAGAGCCGACCGTTATTTCTCATTAAAAACAAGGGGTTCATCGTTCGCCATTATTGCACAAGTGGCAGCATGGTACTCTCGTGCTTTCCCTGACAGTACCAGGCCTACCAGGCGACCCCCGTCTACTAAGCGCGCGCCATGAGTGCAGCAGTGAATGAGTGTCATTGAGAGGTGTCACTTCGTAGCATATTCGTTTGTATTTCCCGCGCTCTCGTCATTATCTGCCATGCGGTGTATTGTAGCGGCGCGTCGGCCGCACTCGAGCACTCCAACCCTGCAAAATACAAATAATCAGGAGGATCCGTCTATCCCCTGGCTCTGTCTAGTGGATCCCTGTGTTCCAACACTTTCTCTTTTCGACCCAGCTCGCTCGCGCACACACACACACACACACACACACACACACACACACACACTCTCTCTCTCTCTGTCTCTCTCCTTCTCCCTCCTTCTCTCTCTATCTGTCTCCCTCTTCCTCTTACTCTTCGTCGACAACGAAACAAGCAGCCTCTATCGAGCTACCGGAGAGACGTTCTTTATTCATCATCAGACACTATAGTGATTCGCATCAGTGGTTCGTCGTTTCTCGTCGCGATTGAGTGTAGTACCATTGCCTATAAGAGAGAGTCATGCTGGATCATAGCAAGCACGTTTGGTGCGCGTAGCAAAAGTGGAACGAGTTGCACGTTAACAGAAACGTTAACAGACACCAAGGACGCTGCGATCGACAGATTTTAATAAAAAATGATTGATAAACACACTCGACATATCTTTTAATATTGTCCATCTCTTATATTTTCCGATCTTTTCTTACCTTCCGTTAAACAGACTCATTAAACATTCTATATTTGAGGAAGGCCTGACAACTTCAATACCAGTGTCATGATGACTCTCGATCTTTCAGTTGGGTGTCTTGCGATTACACACGCGTTCCGCGTTTAAAATATTCAATATTCAAAGTACGCGCGCGCGCGCGCGAGAAAGAAAGAGAGAGAGAGAGGGAATATGTACAGAACATTCCCGGCGCGATAAGAAAGACCCGCTCTATTTGATGTCTTGTTTATGCATCGGCCCCGCATGAACCCCATCCGCTAAAGCTCACGGGTCATCACGCTGCATCATTTCGTCGGGAATACAGCTCAGAGCTATTGTTGTTGGCGTTTACGTTAATTGGTAATTTGACGAAACCTCTGGTCCATTTCGATGCCGTAAACTAAGGGCGTACGCATGATGCCATGCGGACATTATTTGGCCGAAGGCGAATGTGATTTTCCGCTAAATCATGAGAATCTTCAGACACTCTCACGACGGCGTAGTATTACTTACGCTATCGTGATCGAATTGTCGCGACAATTCAAGCAAAAATCTTCGAAAAATGCTCGTCATCGAGGAACATGCGAAAATGCACAAAAAGAAAAGAATCAAATCAGATCCCGTGTAATTTTTCATCGGGCACAATATACGCGTGCGCGATTCGGCGTGACCCAAATGCAGGTAACTATGACAGGGGCTTCGTGATGAATTTTCGACGGACAGCCTTTGGCAGATCGCGTAGCTCATAAACGACGCTGTAGCCTAAAGCCATATCGACTATTAAGCAGCGTATAGCACGGATATAGCTCGGTATACGCGGTGTATACGCCCGTAATTACCTTTACCCTTAATTATCTATCCAATTAGCCCGAAGCTATTATGATTAAACCTATACTGTAAGTTTATAATAACAATTAGTTACTATCGACCGACGCCGCGACGTGGTAATTCTCACTTTCCGCGCTGAATCACGACGCGCCTTATTGAGGTTTAGAGTTTCGAAATTGCACTCCGTCACCCGCTTTGGATGGCGAAAACAAGCGCCCGGCGTAGAATTACAAATTTATCTTACACTCTAAGAGCTCGTGGCAAAGTTGCACGGAACGTGTATAATCGTCGTATTTCTAAAAGGAAAAACTCGCCCGAAAGAAACCTAGGCAGAAATATTGCCTTCGTTAATTTATCGTTTCTCGCCCTTTCTGCTGCACGGCTATTATACTTTCGGATAATTAACTCGATTTTTCTTCCAGCGAAGACGAGATAATTGCGCCGATGAGGTACAAATGTCTCAGCTCGTTAAACTTGTTATTCTTCTCGACAAAGTTCCGGGAGTCCAATTATATCTTTTAGTATCCATGTTTGGTCCAATAATATTCTTAAGACCGAGTCTCAAGTCTTTTTCTATGCAAATAGTGGTAATCGTGAACGTGAATTGGGCGGAAAAGTAGATTATGAAATGTGGACTGTTATGTACGAAAAATCCAACGATGTAATTATAACGAGCAATTAAAACGGATAATTAGTCGGAGGGGGGGAGGGGAAGTCTCGTTGTCCGCGAGTATCGATTAGATGTAAATTTGTGAAGTAATTGCACGTTTCTGCCGTTACTTTGAGCTATACTTAACGAAGAGTTGTCGATCTCAGTGCCGCCAGCCGATAATGATTTCCGCAGGAACGAATTATTAGTTCATTAGGTGGAAATAGCCCATGGATGGGAAGTAATGAGCCTAAGCCGGCATTTTTGCATAATGGTCGCCATAAAGCCAGCGAAGCGTTCGGGCGTCGTAGGTACTTCGTAAAGTTGTAAAAAATCAGTAACTCTCTCGATGCTAATCAACTGGAATTAGCGCTTCCTCCTTCACGCTTCGTTTGGTGCCTCGACGACATGTGATTCTTCGCGAGACCGCTCTCTCAATTATAGTCATAAGTACGTCGTGCAATTAAGTTATTAATATAAGACGCGCATGAAGAGATAACGGGCGAATATTCTTAATCATATTTCTGCGGCTCGAGACACTTCAATTCCCCAGTCATTCTTCATTTCGCGTCTCATTATTCGAAAAATTATGACACAGAAGCCCGTCCTTTCGCGGTCAATAGCGAAATACAATAGATCAATACGGCGGTGATCTCACGGAATGCGCGCGACTTTACCGTCGTGAAAGAGGATTAACCGTCCGTTAAGTTGCAGCGGCATAGAAATAGAAGTAGGAAGACTGAACATTACATCAAGGTTCGACGGCCGCTTCATTCAATCATGGAGAAAGACGAGCGGCGATTGTATGCATGCACACCTTTCACTCACTTTCCCTCTCTTCTCCTCTTCTCAAGTCTCTCCTCTCTTCCCCCTTTCTCTTGTTCTCTTTCGGTTACGTATTCAAATGCGTGCGCGTTTGGCGCAGTTGGATTTCAAGGTCTCGCCGCAGTCCATCCTGAATACGCCCACAAATTTATCATTGAGTATTATTCATTGAAGCGTCAATGGTACCATTTGAATATGAAAAGAAGAAGCCTAGTGAATGGTTTCGCCGAGACGCGTCACCCGGTAGAGGTATACACTTATACGGGGTGTCTCTTCGAAACACCGCCGCTTGATTATCTCGCTAATGGAGACGCAAACAATTCGTTCTGCGAGTAGAAACTTTTTTAAATGGTAGTAAACGATCGCATCACGGCGAAGCGACACATGTGAACGTAGTCCACGCACCGTGACACGCCAGCCCAAACATTAGTTTGTCTTCTTTCTTCTTTTCTTTGATAGATATCAAGCGAAATATGTTTACGTGCGCAAATATATATATATATATATATATATATATATATATATATATATATATATATATATATATAGA
>NW_022639572.1:289365-292937 GCF_010583005.1 Odontomachus brunneus | reverse complement strand
TTTTTTTTATATATATATATATATATATATATATATATATATATATATATATATATATATATATATATATATATAGAACAGACTAATGAAATTTCGATTATTCAACGAATTGTGTTGTTTTCTTCGCGAAAGAAACCGTAATTCTGGTTCAGGAGACATTCGTTTAAGATGTCTGAGACACCCCTTATATGTGCAAGGCGACGGGGAACTAGATGGTAGGCTTCGATTATTTAATCGATTCAGAATATTCAGGGGCCCCCGGGGATTCCTTTTTGTTTAACTTCCTGCAGATATTCGCCGGTGGGACCATCGCCTTCGTATATCGTACACACATATACACGACATCCCGCACATACACAAGACCGCGTGGTCCTGCCCCCAACGAAAGGGAGGCAAAACCAACGTACGACACGTTGTCGTAGCGGGACGACGGCGGAGGAAACGACGTGTCACTCGAATAAATAGTTTATTCGACTACAACGACTGTGTGATGGGCCGGAGAGCAGAGTCGGTCTCTTCGACTGCATATTCGGAGCTGATTGACTTTAGAACTCATGATTACCTCACGAATGCCGAATGCAATCCGATGCCTATTAAGCGTGCGTAGCAATTCTTTCCGTTTCCCTTTCCACAAAAAACTCCAATATTACCCCCCTCCCCTAAATTAAATTCGCCAAGCGCTATGAACACCTCTGCATTTGCTAAATTTATACTATAAAGACGCTCGATTGTACACTCTCCAAATTCCGAGCAATAAGCGAATCGATCAGTCAATCACAGCCGAGAATCTTCAAATGATCGCCTGGCGTTCTCGATAATTCCCGACTGCGACCAGTCGATTGGTTCACTGATCATAATTTTTCACTGCTTCCCAAATTTTTTGTGCGCCAGGAGCCTTAATAACACGTCAAGTGAGCGATAATTTGAAATCACTCACTAGTTCTCGCCGATAAGTATCGAGAGTGGAACGGCTCCGCGCTCTTCACACGAGCCCGTCCGCGTTAATCGCCTCGGTGGCTTGCTGTTCAACGGTCGAATGTTAAAAGAGTATTAATATAAAACGACGATCAGAGAGTGCTCCCATTATAAGGCGAGATCGCGTCTTAACGTCAGAACCGCGCGCAACGAACGCCGATGCTCGAAGACGACGCGAGTGATTTCAAGAGCGGAGGGATTCGAGATAGGATTGTCTGCACCATCGGCTAGGAATCCCATCAAGTATCGTCGTTACCCCCGTGGCGGAGTGCACGGGCGGCAGGAGGCTCGAGCTAGTTAGAGTTTATAATAAGGATCGGCCGTCCTGTATAACACGCTGCCAGGCCTATCATCTATTTATCGAGTGAAAATGTCTTCGGCTCAAATCCCCGTGAAATACGGCCTGCTACCATCCTCCCTCCCTTCCTCCCTCCCTATTCTCCTATCTTCGATCGAGCATTGTTTGTCGTCTACGCGCTGCTCCGCGAACTGTGAAAATCGAACTGCGGCCCTCGTCTGAAAAGAGGGCGGAAAGGTCTCCTCCCGAGCAGAGCCCGGGCTACGAAAGCCAAAAATGATGCGCGGAGAGCAACACGGACACGTTAATCTTCGTTCGCGCACATGATTCGCGCCCGGTGGAAATTTTTACTAAAATTTGTAATGCACTAAAATTGTATTCGCGCGAGCTGTTAAGACAGGACTTTTAATTATGAGTTCGTTAGCTGTTCCCGGATTTTTCACAAATTAAGAAGTATATCATATGCATTTTCACAAGTAGCTTCACCAAAAAATCGCAAAAATGCGCTTCAGAAAGCTGCTTCGAAATTTGTATAATGTAAACGCTCGAGGGCTACTTAAAATTGTCGTCTGTTGAGCGGGATTTTCGTCGTCCCTCAGCCTACACGAGAGATAGATAGATAGATAGAGAGAGAGAGAGAGAGAGAGAGAGAGAGAGAGAGAGGGAGGGGGAGAGGAAGAGAAAGAAAGACGGAGAGTAGCACTGGCGCCGTTGAAAATTACTATGTTTAGTCCAAACAAGGGATTTAACGGGCCCAAAGTCACTTAGTAGATATGATCTGATTTGGACGCGCGAGATGGCACATTCGACCTAAGACATAATCGCTCGTCTCTTCCGACTTAATCGCACGGTGAATTCGTGCAGTCACGATGTTCGTTAAAATATCATAATTTCACAGGCAATTTTGCCCGGAGAACTCTCGGTTCACCCTCGGCGTAATGCCTGGATCCCCCTCCCCCCACTGCGCGTCTTCCGAGGATCACTGTTAGAACTAAAAACCCGTATACGTGTGTACGCGCCGCGCGACGAGAATTTATCACGCGTGACGTAACTCCGAAGCCGGCGCGCACAACACAGCGAAAAGGGTGGTTGGTGACGGCGGCGAGAGACGCCGGGGGGAGGGAGAGAGGGGGACGGGGTGGCTCAAGATGCATCCGCTTGGAAATTAAAAATGTCGCACAATGAGCGCTCGCCGGCTCGCGCGGCTACCGTTGACTGGAATGCAGTTGTGCATGCAACGGAGGCCTCTCCTGCGCCGCCTCCGCCGACGACCTTTTATGTAAGAGTTAACGATTTCGCGTGAGCGATTACGATCCCCTGACGTTTGTTCGTTCGTTCATTCGTTCGACGCCGGGAATCGCGAAGGTGGAAACGCACCGCGCGTCGGTGAGCCGTCCCGTCGCCATCGTCGGAGAGAGAGACGTAAGGCGGGATTTGTGTTCGACGAAAAAATATCAGCGGCCCTTCGTCGCGCACTTGGCGTTGCACTTCCGTGACAATGAGTTGTAACTCCTCCGTCCTTACCTCTCTCTCCACTTCCCCTCCCGCACACCCCGGTGAAAATCCGCGGCGCTGCTTATGGTGAAATAGCGCGTCTTGAAACAAGATCGTTAACGCGACGTCGCAGTGTCCCGTATCCCGTGGGGAACTTCAGAAAACGCGAAATCGGACCCGAGTGTAATGTAGATGCAAATTCGATCTCTGTGTCGCTCCTCTGAAATCTACATATGGTACAATAACAATAACAATAATAACAATAGTAATACATTACGAATATATCGTCAGTATACTCTTGTTTTCTGTCTTGTTTGAAGATCGGAGACGCGGCAGACACGCGTGTGAAATCATCTTGAAATAATCTCCGTTAAGGTATACCGCTCTCCGCGCGGCGAAAAATGCTCGTTCCCTCAAATCCGCGCTACGAGTCCATATAATTGCGCTCTTGTTGCTGTTTTACAAGAGGCAGTAATTGCAACACGTGAGAAACCGTGGGTGGGCCCGCGCGCGCGGGCATTCCAAAATAAAATCGAGATGCCGCCTTTTTGCAGCAGCAGCGGATCGCGGCTTCTCTCGCTCGTGAGGGTAGGCGACGCCGGACCACACCGAGTTTCGACGTGTCACCCGGGATGAAAGAAAATGGCTTACGATCATTAGCGACGGTGACTCGCCATCGGTGGATGGTCCTCGTTAAACACTCGACTCGCTTTTGACGTATCCATAATCACCGATAAGAACTTGTCGGGGCTCCCTCCCTCCACCTCTCGCCCCCTCCCCGTCTGTCTCACGCTCCTTCTCCCCC
>NW_022639572.1:237149-288920 GCF_010583005.1 Odontomachus brunneus | reverse complement strand
CTCTCTCTCTCTCTCTCTCTCTCTCTCTCTCTCTCTCTCTCTCTCTCTCTCTCTCTCTTTCTCGCTTATTTGCCGCCCTTTTCCCCATTCTCGAGTGCGCTGCCAACATTCATATCCGCGCGCCGTCCGTGCGACGACTTTGAAATCCAGGTGGTGACACCGCTCGTCTCGTAAAAAGAGCGAGACGAGCGTGCGCGTCGTAGTGTCGAGTAATATAAATAATCCGAGACAAATTACTCTTAAGTCATGTTATCGGCAAACGCGGGGATTATGAGAAAAAGAAACACGCGCGACCGGTCGTGCCTGCGGGGATTGCCCCTACATGCAGACTCATCGTATTAGGCTGAGGCAACAGAGGAAGCTAATTAAACATCGTGAAATCAAACGCCGAAGGTCGTTAATAGCACGCAAACGAAAATTGAGCGTATTATGCACCGACACGGAGAGCGTTGAGGCACGCCCGGACGATCCGATCGTCTAATTGCGAGCTCGTCGATTGTCTTCTCGCGGTTGTAAACCGCGGCCACGGATTTTCCTACGTCGCAATCGCCAACGTCAGCCAAATAATGATGCGCCCCGTAACGTGTCTCCTCCGACGACCGCGAGTTATTTTCAACGGATGTTCCCTCGTCCGTGCGCGGACGCGTTCATTTAACTTCGGCCACATGTTACAAAAGTTACGTCCTCTCGAAACTGCGTCTTCGATAAATCTCGTTAGCGGGTAAGCTGTTTCGTCGCGCCCATATCGAGACTGCATCCACTCTTCCGCCGTCTCTATCCACCCATCCCCCGCGCCGAATCCGTCTTTTTATCTCGCGCCTGCTGGCGCGTCAATTTCGGGAAAGTTCCCCAAATGATGAACGACAGCAGGTTCCGAAGGAACACAACGAAATCTTCGCGAAATCTTCGCTCGACGGTACCCAAGTGAATTAAAAGCTGATCAAAGTTTGCGAACGGTCGTTTCAATATGGTGAAGAGTATCAGACGCGGCAGGGGAAGGGAGAAGGAAGAGAGAGAGAAAGAAAGAGAGAGAGAGAGAGAGAGAGAGAGAGAGGAAGATGAAGACAAGGAGAGGAAACGAGAGATACATGAGGTCCTCCTCGTCGCAGTATAGGGCGCAATCACGTTGGCGTTAACAGATTATTGTGTTCGCCGTGGAAGAAACTTGCTAAGGTGATACAAAAGGCTGACGCGCGAACTACGACAATTTGCAGCGGAAAAGCTTTCTCGCGCGAAACTTTGATCAATATCGCGAAGCCGTGGCCGGAGTTTATGTGTTATCTGCAAATATTCCGACATAACATTGCCCACGCGAAAATTAATTTCGCGATACCGACAAAGCGTAACGCGAGTCGCACAGTTGAGCAAAATATTCGCAGAAAGAAAACCTTAATACGTTAAGCAGCTCGCAAATTTGTACGCGCGTTTCGTGCATTCTCAGTTTTTGCGACATATTAGCGTTTACGTAAATTTCTGATCTTTCGAGATATGTCGCGGAATATGTCGCGCTCTCCGCAAGACACGCGTATTAAAAGAAAAACAAAAAAAAAGGAAAGTACAACTCATCAGCAATTTTTACTCGCAAAGCCATAAATCACTCTCTCGTCTAATTAAAGCCGATTAATTACCGAGACACACAATATGGATGACTAACGTGACTATTGGGTATGAATATACTATATTGGCCCGCTGGGAATTGCGCAAAGCTACCCACGCTCATTAATTACTGCACTGATGACATTTCACGATTACGCGGATTAATTAAAAACTCGTATAACCAATAATGCGACAAAGCTTTATCGAAGCACGGAACTCATTGCTTCGTAATTTCGCCGGAGCTACATTATTACGCCATCATTAGCTAAACATTATTATGTTTCTTGCTTAATGCAAATTACTTTGCCCGAGATTGATAATTACACATTATATTGCGAAACATTCGTGTTTATTCTCCGCGTTTACTCCATTATGCTCTTTGACTACGTTTACCGGTACGCACAATCATCCGCTCGTATAATTCGTACGCTCGAGGATAATTACCAACCTGCCAATGAGCGACATGCGCGGCGCAGAAAAGAAAGGGGAGGAGAGGCGAAGACGATATCCGAGGGCACATGCGCGCTTATCGGGGATATCAAGCGACGACTATTACAACGTCATTACGACAAGGAGAGACCGTCTTCGCGCAGCCCCCGGGGCCGAATCGAATCAAAAGCTCATTCGCGCGCTTGGCTCCACAGCTAAAAACAGCAAGCTATTAATATTAATACGCGCATACGGGCAACAGGAGAAAGAAAGCAAACGTAACGAGGCCCGCCGGCTCCGTCGTCTCGCTACGTCAATCTAGAAGTGATCTTCAACTTCTCCGTGCGTCACTCTCTCGAATAGAGATTTCGCAGATATCGCTGTTAGCTTCTAGCAAATTGATTCACGAAGATCCACGCATTTTCTCAGCGGCCTGCTGACATCGGGCAATTTTCATGGGCAATTTTTATGGGACAAATCGAAGAGTCAACAATTATATTCTATTGGAATGTAATGAAATATCATTGAGATAATAATTCGATTAATCAAGGAAATGAAAAATCAAACTATTTTTCGTATAAACAAAGAATAATTTGTCGAAGTCGACCAGATAAAACCGACCAGGCGTGCGATAGAAAGTTTCATGCCGGCCGAGAACAAATATTAATTTACTGCGAGCTCATCCGAGCGGCGAACAAATATTACTCGTCAAAGGAGGCTAAGCCAACGCAGCTGGACGACGATCGATTCCCGCCAACGATCTCCGTTTACGATCCCGCCAAGATGTGCGCGTGCAGGGTTCAAGGTTCTTACGCAAGCCCACAATATTCCCATGCACCCTTTGACGGGTCGATCGCGCGCGTTGCATTGTCCGTAGGTTTTATCGAAGTGAAGAGGACACACAAGAGCGAGGAGGGAGGCACCCGACTGAGAATAGGGAATCAAGATCCCTCCAAGGGCGCGCCTCCCTCAGATGCGCGCTTCCCGCACGCGAAGAAAGCAAAACCGTGGTGCACCTGCGAAGTGCTTCAATGGGCCTTTCGTAGGAGGCTAATATTTAAATGCGCGGCGAGAGAGAGAGAGAGAGAGGAGAGAGAGAGAAAAACGAAGGAACACGCGGCCCGAATGCGGCCGCCGATCGGGCCCCCTGATCTGACCTCGGCATTCAAATGGGCCGATAGCCGGGTGATACGAACGGTCGGGTAACCCAACGAATTCTGGCCGGATCGCCATGGATTGTGAATGCCATACGCGGCTTCCTGTTTCCAAGGTCAGCCCGGAATACCCGTGCTGCTTATGAAGCTTCCGTGAATCGATACGGACTGCTGCTCTTTCTGCCCTTCGCTCATGAATCCTCTGATTGCACCGCGACTCGCGGAGTTTCAAGTTTCCTCGGCTTCACGTTCTATCGCTGACATAGTTCTGCGCGCAGACTCAAATTTCGAAGCTCTCTATTTCGCGCGCGTTCTCATCGGCATCTCGGAAAGCGCCAACAGGCACATCGATTCTTCGTTTCTCGCGTATTTGCTGGAAAGAGTCCAGCGATAAATAAATCGAGGCCTCTTCTCTCCGATCCCTAAGCAAATCCCGCGAATATTCGCGTCTGTAAACACCTAGCTGCTTCCAACTTAAGCGCAGCTATGCCAAAGACACAGCGGTTCAGCGGTAGCTGCTGATCCCCCACTTATACTCTCATTAGCTGCGAGGTCAGCAACAGCAGCAGCAGCAGCAGCAGCAGCAGCAACGGCTGCAACAAGCACCATCGGCAGCAACGGCATGCTAAACAAGCAAGCGAAAGAACGAGGCAGCGATTCGACGCAACGGCAAAGGCAGCTCCCGCGACTGATTACGTATTAATACGTTTCTCTGAATCCGGTGCTGTCAGACGGACACGTAGTAGATGGACACGAGCGGTCGGGAGCCAGGGGGACGAGGGAGGGAAGGAAGGGAGGTCGTCCCACTGCCCAGGGCGTCCCGCGGGACACCGGGCGTCCGGGTGCTCTGTGATGAGAAAAATTACCAGAAATAAAAGGAGGACCGGCAGCGCAATTATACAAAACGGATATTACAACGAAACCCGGCACTGGCTCTTATTAAACCCTCCGCCTCTACCGGAACGAGGCAGCCTTCAGCTTCACGAATTCAATGGTACGCACGGGGCTACAGGAAATCTTCCTGAAATATTAACCCAACCCCCCGGCTCCCTCTCTTTCTGCCGGATCCACACGGCCACTGATTCCGCGGGCAGTGACGTCAACCCTTTCTCTATTACTTTCTTCAAGCGGAAGGTGTCGGTATATAAGTTCACACCACACCCGCGCGCAGCTTTGTACCGCTGCAGGCGGCAGGATCCAACATTACACTTGGAAGATCTCGGGCCGCACACACTAGTGTGATGTGTGTGAAATTTTAATTACCCGGGAAAAAATAAAATCCCGAGACTTTCGAGCGGAGCGTATCGGTATGTGCGAGAAACGTCGGATTTTATGAAGTTTTATGCTATAATAAAACGTTTGGTCTTATTGTTTAACTATATTGCGCTAACATACCGCCTGTTATTGGTTGTCCAGACATTGATGAATTTTAGAGGTATAAACGGTAGTAAGAGCGCGCGAAAAAATCACATTAACCAATGCTCCGTGACTTTCCAGCAAAGCTCATGCTCACGCGACGGTATTTCGACAATAACTAATCACTTGTCTATTGATCGTCGCAGCTTCTTCCAAAACGGTATCGCCTAAATTTGAAAAGTTCAGCGCCGCGTTAATAGAATCCACCGCCGCGCCGCCAGTAATTACGTCTCTTTCTGCACTTCGAAATCGAGGTATTTTTGAGAAAATCACAAAAGAGTTCGCTACAGACCGTCGTTGGTTTTTCGACGTTAAACGCGACATTGCCTATATTTATTTCAAAAGCGAGACAAAATAAAAAAACAGAAGCGTGGATTTAGCAACGCCAGCTACGGTCTAGCCGCATACACCGCTAATTAGTCTAGAAAAAGGCAATACACAATTTCAAATGTGCATTTGAATCCTCATTTATAAGGTGCGCTGAAATATCCGTACTCTCTTCGCACTACATTGTTCCGACGCTATCAGAGATAATCTTCAGAGAAATCGTATCAGTCGTAATGTTTTGGCGGCATCGATTTTTGCTCGCGAATAGTTTGCTGAATGAAGCAATTGCTGTCGGCAACTGATAACCAAATTTGTCATTACGCCACACCTAACGTGACTACGACCGAAACGAGCAATCGGTAGCAACATCACAGCCTGTCTTTGATTTAACCAAAGAGTCTTGCTGAAACTCGCGTCTCCGTAGTTCGCACTGAAGTACATACCCAAGTGGATTTGCATACAAGTTCGCATCGCAGTGTTACCTGCTGTAGGAGGCCGGGCACATGTCACATTCCCATTGTCGGTGTTGTCGTAGGGAGAGAGAAAGTGTGTGTAAGAAAGAGAGAGGAAGACAGACAGATAGAGAGAGAGAGAGAGAGAGAGAGAAAGAGAGAGAGAGAGAATATGAGGGAAGGAAGGGGCGAGAGAGGCAAGTACTCGTACTAAGTGCCGTTTTATTTGTGTAAGAACAACCACTTTGCTACCTCCATACGCCCTCTTGCTCGGCCTATGAAGACAGACTACTCGCGCACACAAACATCCGGATTCGTAGTCGCGATTCGCTCGCGAAACGCTCGCGATCCCGCAGCTTACGTGGGTGAGGATGAGGCGGGATCAGTGAGTGTGACTAAAGGAAGCCACTTCCGGTCGCGTAATTCCGTTAAGACGCCGGAGTACTTGCTCTAACATGCGCCCCTTCACTTTCTGAAATCTCGCAGATGTCGCAGTTAATCCGAGCGCGCATGAATCTTTGATTCGCGCGAATATCTGATATCTACGAATGTCCGTTCTTGATACGCGCGCGGAACGCGCCTGCCTCCGAATCGTGAGATTTGATTCTCGAGTAGTGGCCTTAGCTTTCAGAGTGTTGGGGAGTCGCGAGTATCGATCCGTGAACATGGGAAGAAGAAACAATGTGAAAAGTACGAGTCGGGCCAAATCACGCTCGTGCGAGTGTTGACGCGATGAAGGAAACTTCGCTTCGCGATCTTACCGCGGATCAGGCCCAAGTTATAGCCGGTTAACAAACGTCTTCGTTATTGCCTCAAACAGTAAAGAGAAGCTCTACGCTGGCATTAGCCAGACACTCTCACAGATCTGCGGAATACTGGTCCTCCGCTTTGATCTTGGTCAACAGCGAAACTTTAGACCCCCCGGTAGTCCACGTATGCCAGTCAATCGAGAACGATCCATTGGATTCTCGCGATCCAATTCGACACACCATGCAGCGCCACGTCGCACATCGAACGGATCGTCCGTATTCGTGCGATTCGTCATAGCCGATTCGCGGGCATCTCATTAAACCTGCCGCGGATCAAGACAATAGATCTCCCAAGCACGAATGCACGGTACAAGTCGGTTCGCAGGCAAAAGGAGGACCAACTAGGCGCTCTGTGTGATACCTCGGCTGATGTCCAAAGGTGCTTCCCTCACACTCGACACTGGATGCGCCTTAGTCTTAGCAAATTGTACAATAACAATCCTAGTAGTGGCTGCCGGTGCTCCTTCCCGTCGTCCTAGGTACACCCTTGCTCTACGCGCCGAGTGTCTTCAAACCCCTTTCCACTTCCGCCTTCCCTTCCCTCCCCCGTCCCCTCCCGCCCCTGCGCGCCGGTGTTGTGTACATTAGCGGATGCTCTGAAGGCAAGACAAACGGAATATTACACAAATACCCGCCCCCAACCCTCGTCTTCCGTAACTACCAAACCACCCTTCCTTCTTCTCACTCTCTCACCCTCCCCCCGCCCACCCTCTCGCTTTAACTCCCGCGATCTTCCAACGTAAGACGTCCTGCTTTGCGAGCGTTTCATCTCGCACAGAAAGGTGGATGGAGATAGACAGATGGATAGGGGATGGGGCAGAACAGCGGGAGAGGGGGGAAAAGTCAAGCATGTGCAAGTGGACAACCGCGTTTGAGGAGGTGTTTCGCGGGAGTTTCCTCAATTTCGGGGCAGTCGAGGCATTCGATTCCGATTGCCCAGACTAATTTGGGACCGGAATTGTCACGCTCAAGTTGCATCGTCGCCGATTCCACGCGATCATATAATCCGTCACATTGACTAAACAGCAACTGCATGTTCCCCGATATGTGTGTGCATATGTCGCGACATATGTCGTCTCCTGCGGAAAAATTTGAAAATATCCACTCCTTACTCCTCAGTTGAAAAGGTCGCTTCTAAAATGCCGTTAAATTCAAAAATAGTCGAGGATGATCAAGAGAGTTTCTCATTATTATGATTATTATTCGACGACGACGCAGGACGACGAAAGAACGCCGTGGGCCGATTCCTTGACCACCCGAGTACGAAGGAGCGGGGCGCTTGGTAAATGCATAAAACGCGATATGAAATGCACGAGTTCGGACGTTTTGGCATCCGGACAAGCAGACAATCAACTCATCGAGGCGTGTGGATGCATTTTTATTATATATTATAGACTGCCCGATGCCTTCCTCCATATCGTACGTCACTCATAATGTCAGTCGCTAACGTACCGTCTCGAACGTATTTTACGTACCGGGTGCTCCGAAAGCGATCTATTAGCTCAGACTCTACAAGATCTCACTCTCTCGGGACTCGTCGGCATATTCCTCGAAACACACGCTCGGCATTAATAAATGCCTATACAGTCCTGAGCCATCCTAAGCGATAGTTTTTCACGTAATTATTTCATCTTTTGACAAGAACCTGGCTCTAGTGCACAGAGAATGAATTTCAAGAAGGGCGGGTGACGCGGCGATATTAAAAAACTGATGCGGTATGTGTTTTAATCAATTTGATGCGTGCCAGATTATTTCAGTGTACACATAATTTAGCGGCTTGAAGCCATAGCACCTGCTGCTGTAATTATCCCGCCGTAACATTATACGAAAATTATACAACGCACGATGGTCGAAACACGTTGATACGCGGTTCGTGACACTTAACGGGCCTAAGCGGCCCGCGTCCTCCGATCGGATGCGACACTCGGCCATTCGTCCGAAACGGCGTTTTATTAACGGGGAATCCTCTTCAGAGTTTAACACCCAGTATAGATTTCGGATATAGGTGTATATCGGACCGTATCTCCTTGTATCAGCCATACACATAATTACCATCTGATAGAGTCTGTTGTCTGTCGGGAGGTTGATTTCATACTTGTTCTTATTGCCGACCCGTCAAAGGTATCCCCGTGGTGGTAGGATGGCCGATCTCGGATGGGGGCCTTAGGGCCGCATAGGCCCCTACTCCCGTCTCGACCAATCACTGGCCCTTGGTCTGCCTTACTGCCGAGAAAACGCACGAGAAAATAAACATGATTAGGTCTGCTACAGGACGATGCATCGACCAGTTCGAGAGTGTCGGCCGCTTCGATGGCCGCCGATCGAAATCCAATCATTGGCCGGCGCGGTCAACCATTTCGCGCAATCCGCGCGCAACAAACTTTTTAACGAATGATTGAGGTCTGAGCGAAAGGTTCTCCTTCTACACATAGCTGAGAGAACAATTTTATATCGATTTTTAATGTTTCGATAATTCGAAAGTGCTGCCGGGCGCGACTTTCTTTGGAATGTACGTTCGATGAAATGTACATTCCAACTTTAAAAGATGTGTTTAGAAGATTGATTAAAAAAAAATAAAACACTTGTTTAGAAGATAATAAACGTTTTCCGTTCTGCGCGGGATTCCAGTTTGGAAAGTGCTCGCATGTGCGCGGCTCGCGCGAGACGCCATATTTGCCGCACGAAATTAATATAGCAGGAATCTTGACAACAAACGGTATTGTCCTCGACTCTCGCAATTCCCACGGATGCGGACAACGCTCCTGAAAGACGCTCCTTCGGATCGCCGATGCAATGCAATCAACGCAACACCTGTCGAAAATGCAGATTTACGGTGCAGCTGCTTCCGCCGGTGCGCGCAAGCAATAATTCCGGCGAGACGGAGGAGACTCGTCCACAATTTCGTGGTTTCTTCCATTCCTCGTCCCTGTCTTACTCGCGCCCAAAGGAGCCCGTCCCAAACCACGTTCCATCCTCTCGCTCTCGCCCTACGGACGGTGCCTCGCATTGTTTCATTAGGCCACGTCAAAATATTAGGGCTGCAACTCGTTCCTGCCTTCTCCGATACACGTTACTGAAACCTCCCACAGCCCAAGGCCCTTAGACGTTAATGCTGCATGGACGGCGAGCTGACTTGCGTATAATTACCGCATTCGGCCATTTATACCAGGTGGCTGCTAAATCCAGAGCGCAGCGCGGCCGCGCGTTTCTACGCCGCGCCGTTCATCCGTGACGGCAGGCGATCACGCGGCGACTGTCGGCATTAATTCGCCAATTAATACGCCGCGCTTTTAATGGAACTACGTTCATCGCGATACTTGTGTCCGTTTGTGATTACGCGTACGGAGATTTCCATTCGAGCAGTATATCGTGACTTCTGCTCGCAGAAGAAACATGGTAACTACACAGGTGACAACTGCACGAGTTTTGTATGCATACAATTTAATAAACCAACGTATATTGCATAATGTAATTAATGTATAATGTGTGCAGTTCAATAAACTGTTTTGCAGTTATTACAACTAATCCTTCAGCGGTTGCGATTGCTACAATGCAACTTATTGAAATATATATATTAATTCCATGTATAAAACATATAAAATATATAAAACATATGGTTGTCTCTGGTACAGTTGCCATGTCCTTCTCTCTGCGTGCACAAACGTATAATATTGTACAATGTGGACGTTGCTGTTTTCTCAATCGCACAGACGATTATTCACATATGTCCTCCTCTCCCTATTGTACGTTAAGATTTGCTCGATTTTCTTCGGTAATTCAAGCAAACGTTTGATAAACACCTATGCGAGGAGCACGACGAGGGGAACAACCTGAGGTCTCATCGCGCACAAAGACATGTCACATGCTCGAGTTTTCTTCCTCCTTTTCTTCCTCTCCTCTTTTTTCGTTTTGTTACGATTTTGTCACGCCATTCATCGCGCCGTATGCGCTTCGGTAGAGGCCATTCTCCCACGCAGAACCAGCCATCGAACCTGCTTCTTTCATCCGCCCTTCTTTATCCAGATAAGTATCTGGAACGAGTTCACCGGTTACGTCCGCGCGACCGGGGTGGAAGATCGAAATTTATTTCAAATCCGCCATGCGGAAAGCGTCTCTCTGTCGAATACTTCACGCTCCGGCTTCACTCGACCGACTTTTCACACTGCCGTGAGGTCGATTTCCTTGACGCGCCGGCGACTACGTGTTGCGCGCGTGACACACGATCTAACTGCTCTGACAATGTGTATATTGGCGTTGCGTTTGTGCCGGGGAATTACTTGCAATATATTTGCAAACTGCACGTCGTCTCCCGTCCCTCTCTATTAAGATGTAACGAATGGATTACGCGCGACACGATTAAAGTAAAGAGAGCGCCGCATTGACTTTGTCCGGGCGCACCCTTCCTCATTTCGTCCGCCGCATTGTAATTCACGACCGACGTAACGTCCGCACGACGCAATTGGAGATCTCTTCGGGAAGGTGGGCCGGCCGTAAGGGATCGTAAGTGCAAACGAGTCAATCTCTCGAAATGGTCGATTTTAAATGAGTTCTCCCGGGAGAAGAACGAAAGCGTCACCTGTCACTTCATAAGCATCGTGCCGGCGCTATTGTCACTCACGTCCGGTCGCGTATAGGCTCGCTCCATTGTGCGAGGCTTATATTTATTCATTAACAATTATCAGGTACGCGAGCACGGTGGCAGCCCGTGTTTTGTCCGGCTGATCGGAAATGTTTGTCAACGACGGTCGCGCTATTTCACGCCGCGTCAAAATCGATGTGCTCCCATCGTTTTGCCTTTCTTTCTTTCTGCGCGAACTGAATCGAAATTTTTATTCTACGTTAATCCTGCAAGTACCGTCGATGTTTGAGGAATCAGTATAGAATAGACAATTATTAGTTTACGAGTGGTTATTTGTTGACGGCGTTTTCTGCATATTAAAAATTGTTCTTGAAACAGAAGCATTGATTTTCGAGAATTATTTAATATTTTTAATTATTCCTTCTATTTATTTCTCTCTCTTTTTTAAAGAAAGATATGCAACTCTTTTCGTCATTTCAAATTTATTCACTGGAATGGCTGAATCTATCATGCATCGAAACTCGATTAATTTCCACGTTCTTGCAAAATCCAAGGCTGCAATCATCTCACAAATTCAATGCATAAAAAAAATATATATACAAGATACACATCGCGAGTGAGGCTGAACGTGAAAATCGATGCGGACTTCTCACGGCTTTATGAAGAGACGCGACGAAAAGAAAAACCGTTCACAAAGGAGTCACCCTCGTATCTCTCCAGAGAGTATCAATCGAGGATCGAGTCTGGAAGATTATTTTTATAGACGACTCCTTCCTGATCTGTCCTTTCATGGATGGCTTACCCACAGATACGAAGAAATCGTATATTGGACATCCACTCTTTTCATCGTATAATCTCAGTGAGAGATACACTTTGGTTTCGCTCTGTGTGCGTGTGTGCCCCGCTTGACGAGCTCAATCAACGCGTCGGTAATAAGAGAGAAAAAAATCAGGATACGTCTCACACGAGGAATACGAAACTTTCCGCAATGAGCACGGCGAGGACAAGGAGAAACGATCGCGCCCACACCCATGAAAACTAAACCCGCGACGAAAAACATTTATTTGCATAAAATCAGGTAATTGCATCGAGTTAAAAAAAAAGAATTAATTTCGTGCCGGGCGTGTGTGACGGATGAGCGATCTGACGTAATATCCTCCGAAGAGGCAATCTGATACGCCGATAAGCTCGGCACGCTACGTAAACTCACCCGATACACGGCGCTAATAATCGCATATTTACGGCACGCTCGCGGCAGTGCATTACTTTCTGATCAGCCAGCGGAAAAGTCCATCGTTCTTCCATTATCTGGATTAATGGCTAAACACGCACAAGAGTTTCGCCGACGGAATCGTCCGGGGCTTGCCGCGCCGACGGCTGCCGATCAATTAACTAATGATCGCTAATTAACGCTCCCTCGGGACAGTAATACCCGATAATATCCGGCGGGCCGACGTACGACGGTATTACCTTACGTTAACCCGTCGAGGTAGAGAGAGAGAAAGGGGAAGAGAGAGAGAGAGAGAGAAAGCGTGAGAAGAGGAGGAGGAGGGAAGGAGAGCGGGCCGGGGCAGGTCTTGGAGGCCTTAGTTTGAGTTTAACCGTGGCTCAGCGCGGCGCGCCGTGCTGAGTAATCAAACAATTACGAGAGGGCGCGAGGAGGGAGCGCGCATAGTGGTAGGGCGAGATGTTACCGGCCACCAAGACCTCCAAGAACTACGGCATGGCGAAACGGACGAAACGAGCGAAGGAGGATGCGAATGCGAATTCGAAGCGACTTCAGCGAAATAACGCCCGCCAGTCGATATTATCGTAGACCCGAGAGTTCGGCAGCTCCCGAAACGCGAGCTAATTGACTGCTAAATTATCACGGCCGACGACTGCTCCCCCTCTCGCCCCCCCCACGGCTCGCGCGCCTCACTCTCGCACTCCACCTCGCTACATCTAGGTGGAGGAAGAGGACGAGAGGCTCTCCGGGGCCGCTTCCGCAACGTGCATGTCTATACCGAGTTAATCGTTATGGCGCTATGTGGATCTCGCGATGTAGGGGGATTTTGTTAATTAAGACTCACGTCCGTTGTTCGCATCGCAGTATTCCGGAAGGCGGCGCGCGCAAATGCAATCGCAATGGAAGAAGGAAATTGCGATGTAATTAGCGCTCCCGGCGTGCCGAGTGTCACGATGACGTTACGAAAGAAGATCAACGCGTTTGCGTAAACACTGATATTACGCTCGTTTGTGAATTTTGTCCGTTATGAAAATTACACCCTATCTTTCACACCGTTCTACCGTTGTGCGCGCATCTGATGGGATCACACTTATTGACTGTGTGTTGGCTGCAAATATTCCAACTTGTTTCTCACACCGACGACATATTGCAGCTCTCGACTCGAAGATGATCAGCTGCACTCGAAATAGTTGCGAAAACACAGGGAGTGACACACTCAAAACTGAATCACGCTTTTCACGCGCGCATTGCGATAAGATTTGCGATTTGCGCATTGACACGCAATGATCGCGAAACATGTATCAAAGCTGTTACTATATATGAATACACGTCGAGCTGTCAATTTTGCGCGAATATCTTCGCGGCGATTGCCTCTGTCGTTTCTCATCGCGAGTTTTACGAGGCGCGAAAGCCTTCCCCGGACGTGTCCGCCGTCGGATCGGCAACAGATGAACCTCCGTGTGGCTTTCATTAGCCGTGCATCTTTTGCGTCGCAGGACTGCTATTCGCGAGTTATTATCCGTCACCGCGATATCGCGAAGATATCATCGCTGCCGATCAATTAACAGGACACTGACGCGAGTCTTGCGTTCCCGGCAAGATGCGAAAGGAAGTAACTTTGTACGGGAGAATTAAGCGAAGTGGTTGACGATGCATTTCCCATGACAGCTGCGATAGCGCGTTAAAACCCCGAAAGAAAATTATCAGCCATTACGGCGGCGTAAGTGACCAGATTGTAATGATTGCCGCTGCTATGCGTGCACCTTTGTTGCGTTCAACAGGGCGGATGAATCGGCAGTTTGGTTCTTATGGCTAGACTACAATCAGGTTGAATTACAAACGCATGCATGTGATACGCCATGTGGTGGTTACGTAATGAAAAACACAATCACGCGATGCACCGCGCGGTGGGAGAACAAAGGGAGAGTTAATAAAGCGATCGTCAGGTCATTACGTATCAATTATCCTCTTATTAAAGGACATCGACCGCGAGATAATAAGTGCACGAATTGAAACGCCCATATCCATCAAGTCAGATGATATATCGCATAATCGAACGAAAAAGTGTAACGACACTTCCATTATCGCGAATAATTTTTCTCTATTTCTTGATCGTCCTGTTTTTGGTTCATTCAAGCAAGCAGGCAATTCGATCGATCGAGTCGAGAATTAACGTGGACGAAGGAAAGTCATATTGACGCGATCCAATGGAACGAGTGAAAAGAATAAGAAAAGGGAAAGGAGATTCCCCTTGGAAGTAGATTTTAATCGAGCGTCAAGCCGAGACAACGAATTTACGATCGGGCATAGCTGTTTAGCAACTCGATTTAAGGCCGTTCGACGAACCAAACGATACGGTAATTAACATAAAGTATTAATAATGCCTCTATCGTTGACGGTTCTCTTTTTTATGCCGAAGCTCTTTTTCCGCAGTTTATGCGCCCATTAGATTTTACGATCAAACCGAAAAATAGCCGAAAGATGATGCGTAGGGGGTCGTCCCTTTTTCTCCCTTTCTGTCTCTCTTCCTCTCTTCCCCCCCCCCGCCCCCGCCCTGCTCTCTTTCTCTCTTCACCCTTTCCCAATCTCTTTTACTCTCTCCCACTCTTCTCTTCATTATTCGCTTAATTCTCACACGTCTTCCACTAACAGAAATGAAAATTAAATTCCCGACATATTCCGCGGAATGGTAAATTTAAATCATTTCGCGGATTTTTATATAGCCTCGCCATAACACCAATGTCTATCTTATTCCCAAAATAAGAATTTCAAAAAATAAGCGCACTCCTATTTCCCGCGATTTTTCATACTGTCTGCCTGGGAGATATTCGTGTGTGTCGTAGATTAATAAAGGGAGAAACTCTCGTATCCGACGGTACGAATGTGAAAACCTACAGGATAAATCTTAAGAATGAACTCCGAATTTATATCAGAATTATAAAGCGTGTACGCGATTTTTCCATATTAAATGTTACCATATTAAATGAGGGCGCCACAGATTCGCCGCGGCATATTAAAGGCGTGTATCTGGCCGCGTTGAGACCTGCAACGATCTCTACTTGGGAGAAGCGGGATGAATTATGAGAGACAGGACTCACTTACGAAATATACGCGACGTCTGATATCCTCCGTGCGAACGCATCCGTGTGCCGTTATAATTCGATAGATACCGATTCAGAAGAGCGAGGAGAAAAAATTTCACGCAACGACGGGGAGAAACGCACGGATGCGGAAAAAAGGGGTGTGGTTTGGACTGAGACATTTCACCGTTTTCCAACACACGCACACACACACAGATACGATCCTCGGGAGTTGAATTATAGGAGGAGCGCGATAGGTGGTCCCAGACAGGCCGACTTCTTCCGCGAGAGCGAGATAATCGAAGTCTAAATAAATAAAAACATTCCTCCTCTCGCTCGACACGGCTGCTTCGAGCTTGTCAGTTCGGCAAGATTGAATTTGACATCGCGAAAGAATATCTCCACGAACGCCTCCTCGAGTGGAAGCCTTCGTTATAATCTCCCTCCCTCGTCGTATCGTGTTAGAATTATTCTACTGCACGAAAATCGCGACTGCGTTACGCAACTGTCTAATTAATAATATAATTCTGGGAACGAGACAAAAATGTATTTGACGAAGAACAACGAATCGGTCACAAATTGCGCGGCAAAAATTAGAAGCAATCGCGAGTTATCGTGGAGCTACGGTTACGGTTAAATTTATGTCGGTGCATCATGCGGAAAGAGTGGTAAAGGTCCACTTGTTACACGTCATCGCGAGAATCGCCCTATAGTTACGCATTCCAATGTCGATTTCGTGTCAGACAGGCTACACACAACGGCAACTTCTTCCATGGTTTATTAGGCCAGAGAGATCGTTGTCCACTTCACTTTCGATTCGAAATATCAGCGGGTGGGCATACCTGACAGCTGGACGGGCCGATATCTGTTCACGGTATTATTAACGTTTACGAAAATACGAACACACACGCGCGTGCGCGCGCGTTCACCGCAGAGTCGAAGGGCGAGGTCGAAGCGAAATTAGCTGTCCAATGCTAATTAGCTTTCAATCTAATTCCACGCGAAGCTTATAATCGCCGACCGAACGAAATCGGAGCCGATTGATTTGCTCCGAAAATCGAACGACGCCCTGCGATGCCTGCGAACGCAAATGAACGGTTAGATCTTGATTACGGGCTGAATATAATTTGACATCGCGATTACAATTTCTCGGATACATCTCTCCCCCTCGCCCCTCGAATAATCCCCGCGTGTCAGTTAAGAAATATATCAGATATTCAGGTAAGAATGCAACACAAAATAGTCGAGACCCGCGAGGGAAGACTATTGTAAAGTGAGTGGAACTAGCACATTTCTCAAGTCTTTGTCGAATTGAGGTAACTCCTAATATTCGTAACAAAATAGAAAGAATACCAAAAATGCGTTATGACAACTAAAAGTGGTCATCAGTATTTAGAAATATCTACAGACGACCAATGCATCCGGTGCAAACATTTGCGCATAATTGTGTAGGATTAACGACGCGAGGCGAATCAGCCGCAGACGGAACAACGCATTTGCAAATTGCGACGTTTAGAAAGCATTATCCCGAGGTATTCGAGATATTTGTATGTATAGATATCGGCATGCTTTTGCAGTCGTCCGCGAATCGCATCGGGAGTACGCGTGCTGAATTATTCAAGGGGACAGAGAGCTTGGCCTCCGGGCTCTCGGATCGGTCGCGACGTTCGACGTCTCCTCGAGATATCGAGGAACAGAGAAGAAGCTAAACGGTGGGATCAGAGCGAGGGAGGGAAGTGGGGACGCGAAAGGTCAAGTCCAGCCCGGACCCGTCGTCGTGGTCTCTCACGGAGGCGTGTGCACGGCGACTGAAAGGAGAGAAGATACCATTTACATATTTATTCCACGAGGAAGATCCCATCGGATAGATGGAAGGCGTCGTGACGCTTCTATCGAGTGCCGCGGGTGGCAAAAATCGCGAACGCTCGCCGCGTCCCTTCCGTGATCGAGGGTTCCTGATCAGCCTCCCTACGGGAAGCAACGTCGTCCGAGACAAAACGGGCGAACCTCACTCTTTCAACCTGATCCGCAAAAATAAGAATACAGAAAACAATTCCTCATGCTTAACTTGAAATACCTGGCGCAGTGACGGATTGAAGGAAGAAGAGAAAGGAGATCAAGATCCTCCGTATTAATAGCCATTGTTTGAAACTTGTCTTAGGTGTGTGAGATACCCAGGTGTGAATTTAAAGTTAGGTGAAAGCTTTTTACTTGAATTATATGATATATGTGACATTACACTCTCAACTGAAAAACTCACATCTAACTTTAAATAAAGATTTGAGTCAGGATCTCTCATCTGAGGCAAGTTTCAAGCAACGACTAGCGATACGAGTCCATAAGTGATCTTCGCAACGATTTGAGAAATTTCTCGTATTTTTCTTAGAATATCTCATGAGTTAATGGTTCGGAGGCTTCATTGTGGCATTTCGGCTGAAACTCGAAGCGATGGTGCGGAATTGAAACAGTCGCGGCGCGACTATTTTCCGAACGTTTATTAATACTCGATTCCTGGGACCTCGCCGGCCGAACAATGCATCGCGCGCGGCGAAAATCCTTTATCCTCAAATCACCGGAGATAATTCGGTCGATGTAGACACTGCAAATATCTGTACAAGAGATCGGAATAAGGGTTGGTGTGCCGGTGGTGATGGCAGGCGCGGGTCGGCGCGAGGAAAGTCTATGTAGGTTATAGGGGGACAGGATCACTAATACAGGAGATGTTTGCGAACCTGTTAATAATGCCGCGTTTGCTCGCCGGGTTATTAGTAATAGCAAACACTTAAATTGTTCTACCGTGGATTAGTAATAGGCGCAGCTGCAAAACTCCGGCCGGTTGCGCGAGAGCTTTTCTCGATGCCACGTCGAGTCGTCTTGCCTGAGACTCTCGTAAACGAGCGTTCTCGTATGCGCGCGTGCCGAGCTTACAAGCTCGCCTGTACAAACGCGATCGCTCTTAGGACGTCGTGGGAAATTGTTCGTAATCGTATCTGGGAGGGTAGCAGCCATTGCGGACGATCACTTGAATAATCATTTAATTACAATCGTTGTTTATCGTTGCGACTTCCTCCGAAATAAGTTATGAAGAGACATACTTCCGTGAGATGTTTCATGAATATTCTTAGACACGAAAAAATGGGATTGATCGAATGAATGTGACGACACAGCTAAATGCGTTCTGGCAACCAGAATCTCTGTTTCTCAAGAACCGAATTCGACCTCTCGTAAGAAGCAGAAATTCCGTGTCCTTCGAGCAAAACGGTTGCGCCGCGTTTATTGAACAGATCCTTCTTCTCCTCTCAGTATACGATTCGCGCACTTGTCCCGTTAAATTCGACTCGTCGAGAGCAAACGCTCGTTACATCCCGCAGCTACTCATCTCACCCGCTTCGACTTGTTCGCGACTGGAGATCCGCCGTGGCCGAGCACCGATAAGTCGACTGTTTGTCGAGGCATCGCCTGAACCGCGATACGATCTCGCTCTCGTATAGCGCACAGGGCGCGGCTCGGGGTATATTCTCCGGTAACAGCTCTTCCTGTAAAAGCCCTTTCCAGGGCGCTATATCCCCCAGGATCCGCCTTGAACACATCCAGCGAAAACCAAACTGGTTTAGCTTTAAGCACGTTAGGTACCCCTTTAATAGCTTATAGGTAAACAAAATTAACATATCTTAACAGCGTTAAGAATTTCCGCGTGCCCCGCGCTCCACCTCCGCGCCACAGCTCCGGGCAGACGACGGGGCTAAAGGGGTAAGTTTGTTAAGTAGCGACGAGCGCGAAACCGCCACGAGGAACGATGCCGAAGACACGCGATACCGAAGATACGCGATCTTCAGGACGTCGTCTACCATTTTCCCGGACACGGCGGATTATGATAACCGGTCGGTGCGCTCGATTTTCATCCGGCTGATTCACGAGGTAATTCGCGGCGAATCTTCTCCACGGCGAATTTTATCTCCTTCGCCGACGTGGACCGTCGTCTCTGATCCGCCTCCAAATTCGCTTTTATTTTCGGTGCACACGAACGGAGATAAATAATATCCGCGCGCGCGAACGACGCGCGGAATTCCGCGTGGATCAAACTGTTCTCGACTAATCCGTCATGTGGCAATCGCTAAGGCGAGATTTATGTTTAGGATATCTGCGCCGCGGAAATAGATGCGCTTCATAATGCGCATCCCCGCGTGACGGGTATTTCTAGTTGAACGATATTGATTTAAAACGGAATGCGGGGGCGATACGCGATGACAGATGAACGATGCGCCGCGTCGCGACAATATATTTATTCACGACGGTAAGCGATTCCGAAACATACTTTGGCATCGGTTTACACTTTCGTATTACTCAACGTGCATAAATAAGTAATGAGCGTCTTTTGTTTTAACACGTACTCGCTGCTGCCGCCGCGAGTCGAGTTTCGCGTTTTGGCAACGGCGAGCGATACATCAGCATCTATCAGCCATCAAATGGGATCATCAGATGCGTGAATCGCGTCCTACTGTAAATTCCACGGGACGACGTTGCGAAATATCCGCAGGCCCGGGCGGATTGGCGTGCTGACAGTTCTCAGCGCAACATAATTCGTTCCGTCGAGTCGAACATCGTTACATTAATATTCTGGCAGCGTCGTCCTACCGGACGGTTACTTCACGTGATTTTAATTTCTCCGTGGTCTTTGTAATGGCCGACTCACTCGGTAAGCCTGCTGATGCCGCCATAAAAGCCACGAAATTCGCGATTCGCAAAAGGAAACAGTAGAAAAAAACCGATCGCTGCACATAATACACGTTTGTGACTGTGCAAAATGCAAATTCGACATTATCTTAACGTATATAGAGGGGATATCAGGTGATGAGAGATGAGAAAGATGAAAGGAGTGGCTCGAAGAAATGGGCAAAATGAAACTTTGATAAAAAGAAAAGCCAATAAGGACCCGCACGTAACATGTCGATTGCGAAACGCATTATATTCACAAATGAACCAAGAAAGGGAGCGCTGAACGCCCCGAAAAAAAATCGACCAAACGCTTCGATGAAATGAAAATCCAGAAGAAAATGAGGACATTGAGATGAAGCAGGGAGAGGTAGAAGAATCAATGGCCCTCGTAACAACTGCAAAGGTTCCTCGAGCCGAAGAGACACAAATGCAACGCGATGAAATACTCAACGACAGTGCATTCACGGCGAGTCGTTACGGTAGGTCTTTATGTTCACAACAAAGCATAAATATGGCTGATTCGCCTAAGGCTGCCTTTTGTACAGGTTATACTGGCTGATCCACTATCGAGATATCTGCGTGGGACGCGTGTGGGGCGTACTCTTCTCTCTCCCAGACGACACGTCGACTACCAAAAATCAGAGTGAACGAGGAGGAAGATCGTAAACACGGCATATTTTACACCCTCCGCGCCAAAAGCCGCGTTCAGGAAATTCTTGCGTGTTGACAAAATCCTACCCAGTTCAATGAAATCAAAACGTTTAGATCGCGATTCGCAACCTTAGCAGGATGAGAGCGTCGTCTCTATCGATTAATCAATAACGTCGCGATATCAGGAACGTGCGAAAGACGTCGCTAAAACTCGCTGAAACTCGATCGCTCTGAGCGGGACAAAAGTGCCTTTCGCATAATAACGGGCGAGGGGAAGAGAGAGAAAGAGAGAGTGCTCGATTACTATCGAGAATATGTATTTCGAGTCTCATGAGTCACGGAGCGATGACGGTGTGTCGTCGTTGTCGGGTCGTACACTCGGCCGCGTAGAGTCAATGCCAGAAATAATATCGGTATACTCGTACGTCGGTAGAGGCGGGGGTGATGTCCTAACATCATCGGTTAACGAACTATATTTATCCGGCGGGTTCATCCGCGGCTTCTTTCTCCTCCTTCCGCCGCCGCCGCCGTCGCCGCCGTTTCCTCCTCCTCTCTCTCTCTCCCTCTTTCTCTCTCTCTCTCTCTCTCTCCTCTTCCTCCCCGTCCTCCTCATCACGCCGCTCCCCTCGCCGTCTCATCGGCCCTCAACTTGTTCTTGTTCCTCGGCGTCCCTTTCTCCTTACGATTCTCGCTTCTTTGTGACAGACGAGAATTTGAGATACACGAAATCCGCACTTTCCAAATTGGCGTATTCAACCTTTTGGGCCCCCGGAATTATTCATGAGCTCGCTGAAAAGCCAGCCCGCGACGAGTCGTGATGGTATTAAGATGTCGTGCGTATTTGTTGAAATATTCGCGGTGCGCGCGAGACATGCACACGCTAAAATTCGCGTGTGCAACCTTGTGCGCCGGAATTAATGCCGAGTCCGCTGAAAAGCCGGCGAGCCGGCGAGCGATTATTTTGAAACGCTGGAGTGTGACGTTAAAGAAAGCGTATGCGAGCGTCCGCGCTGATGATGTCGTCTCGAGAGATTCGGGAACCGTGTTGATAATTGTCACCGCGAGCAGCGGCACGGCATTTTTGCACACCGACTGCCCGGCCGAACCAAACGTAGCGTCGTTCGACGTGTCGGCCGCTCAAAGTAGAAAGCGCGATCTCACTTTCACAAGTTCGCGGTTTGATCGTGAAAGTTCACGGTTTTCACACGAAAAATCGGAACGCCCGGAGCGCATTGCATTCTCGAACGTTCGCGCGTTTTTCCGCGAATGTCCCGATACCTCTCATAAGCTGTCCGGATAGACGTGTGCGGGGAGACAGAGCCGCGGGAAAGTAAAGGACGGGAACCGCGAATAGATAGACGCGCGCGTGCACGTGGATATTTTAATCGTCACGGTGATTCGATTGTTGATTTATATCGCACCGATAATAAGTACGCGGAGAGAGCCGCGGGCGCACGAAGGCGTAACGCCAACTTTTCGCATCGCGCGGCAGGAGAATATCCGCGGGAATTCAAGAGCCGCGGCTGCGCCTCCAATCAAGCGCGAGAGGGAGAAGCAGACTCGGCGGCGATCAACTTGAGAAAAGTGGAGGATGAACAAAAAATTGTTATCCCTCGATCGCCAGAGGGGCCCGGATAGAATACGCAGCCCCCTACCATCAATGGCGGCGGTCCAAGGGGTTACACGGGGGCCGGTGATAAACAGTGTCGCTCACTCACAATGGCCGGCAAACACGCATTAAAGCGGACTAATATGAAGTGTATTAATGCGCGCGGCATTGTCTAACCCGCGGAGTACACGGCTACTGTCGTGGGGCCCGGCTTATCCCGCCGTGGGGGGCCCAGCGGTGCCCGCGCGTGTATATAGGGCCCCCTCGATATACCCGGTGACTTTTTAAGGAACCCCGCGACGAGACCGGGTGGGAGGTATTTATTTATCATTATGCTGATTTTATTACCAACCGACCTCGCGACCATCGTTCCCCGAAGAGGCGTTACAAATGCGTTTTGCAGCTTCGGATCTGTAATCTGCGAAGGAAGCTGCACTCCCTGCACTCCTGGCCCTTGGCGGCCAGCCGAGGAGATAATAATCGGATAATAATCGGAAGCCTTTATTAGTCTCTCAGTCGGCCTGATCGTTTGAAGGCACGGGATAAACGAGATAAACGCTATGAAGCGGCCTGTAAGTAAAGAGTGATATATGATTGCACCGTGAGGAATGCGAGAGATCCCTCTATGGCTCTTTGCTCGCGGGCGTATCGTGTTCCTGCGGGTTTGTAGCTGCAAATGTGACAATTCCTACAGCGGTCACAGTTGCACGATTTATTGTAGCGACCGTGCGATAATAAGCCGCGGCAGTTAGCCGCGACGGGCCAATGAAGGGCGCAAGTTTTGTAATCGCGCGATCGATGTTAATATTTCGTCGAGACGAACAATTCACGGAGGAAAAATGTATCGTGCACGTGCATATTTCGTTCAGAAAAACCAGGGAAAAGGAAAGAAAAATGTGCCGGTGAATGTCAAGTATCGGAAGAAACGGTCAGAGCGTATAAAAACTGTGAAGCACACCCCGTGCGGGACCAATCGCAGGGTGCTGCAAGTTAGTTCTGCCCACCGGTCTAAATTATGGGGTCGCCGGCCAGCTCGCCACGCATAAATGATTGCTCGTGTTATGTTAAACATCCGAGCATGGAGAGCTGCCCCGAGAGCTCACCCACACGAGACACCCGATGGAGGTAGAAGAAGAGCGGTCGGATAAAAGAGGAAGAGGTGGAGGCAAAAGTTATTTATCTCGAGCAGTCGCACGAGCAAGGATTTTGAATAATTCCTACCGGTGGGAGAGTCGTGAATCTTGCACACCCATAGTGCACGTCAAGTTATCCATAAATACTCTTCTTAAAGTCCGCCAACATTTCCAAAGCGCGCACTCGTGGAAGCCTGTAACTCGACCTTTCATCGTTCCCCTTACGATAATGAAACGTAATAACGTCAATTAGCAGAAGATATCATGTTCTACTTGTTAAACGTGAATTCTTATTTAGCTATTCATAATTCAACGACACACCGGCACGTTGAAACTCTCTCTCTTATTCCGCTGAAACTGTCACGACGCGAGAGAATCGTGTTGTGAACGACAAACTACCAGGAAAGAAATCTTCCTCGGGTTTACCGAACCAATCCGCAGGGTGCTGAGAAGCTCCGAGCTCCCATAGACACACGAGTGCCGTAGGAACCGAAATATAAACGGGCGATCGGCCCGAAGATCGGCCTGGTCAGTGGCCAGCGAGGAAAAAGACATATTAGAGACATCATAATGCCAGAACGAAGCTGTGTTCCAATTTATAACTGTATGATATCGCGATAGAGGCTCAGGTTCGAGGCATTGTGTTTGGTACGGATTCGTTCCTGACGTTGCAGCAGGCATCGACTGCCTGGGTGGGGTCTCGGTTCCTTGGTGGGCCGGCTCAGGATATCCTTTTGATATCCTGTTAACTAATGCCCGCTATTCATTACTGACATACTGCCGGGGAGATCTACGTTTTTTCGTGTAAATAATACCGCCTTCCACGTAAGAGAGATTCGACGCGAACTCAATTATTATGTAATATCGGCCGGTTGGTTTTGTTAAATGCAGACATGGATATTTCATATCCACAGGAAAAGCATCGAGTCATTGTTACTTTGAGCGCGAGTTTTGAAGTTTGGCAAACTTCTGTGTAAATGTAAGCAATCAGCATAAGTCTTAAAACACAAGCTTAGTGTTTTTTGCATAAAGTAATAACACTGCGCATTCAGAGAAGACACGGCGATGACGACTGTATGAGTGACAACTGCATGAATTTTGTATGTAGAATTAATGTATATACAGTTTAATAAACTGTATATGTTACAAAATTCTACATGCAAAACAGTTCTACATGCTCGTACAGTTGTCACTTATATAGTTGCCATCACGGTCTCTCTCTCTCTCTCTCTCTCTCTCTCTCTCTCTCTCTCTGAGAATGCGGAGAATATATTTTTCGCCAGTAGAAATTACACTTTACGCTAGCTTTCGCTCTATTCTTTGTGCAAAGCGTTACTTGCAACCTTCACCGGCGACGTTAGCTTTGCACGACTCCTTAGGGAATTGCTCGAATGCTCCTAAGACATTCGCGGACTCTTCATTCCGCAGCACGTGTTCATGCTTTCATTGTGTAATGAACGTTCAGGGACCAGTCAGAGATTGTAGCCAGTATGTTTACGACTGGTAGCAGTCCGGTAGTGTCTCTATATTCGGTTTCGGTTCTCGACCGCGAAGCTGCTCGACATGTATCAGTGTCCACGTAGAACGCGTGTGTGAGGACATCGCGGAGGAAGAGGACGTAGGTGAGGCTAGGTCCGGACGAGAGCGAGGTGCCTGCATTGTTGCAGGTCCATTGTTATACCTGAGTCAGAAGAGAGGTAGGCCTGGCCACGTTGGTACCGCCTACCAGACTGACCCCGACGTGGAAGGACCAGCGACGTCCTGCCTCTCTGATGATCCTTCGCTTTTTGCCGGTCTGCGAATGATCCAGCAGTGACCATCGTCGTAGCTGGACACACTCTTTCTTCATACTGTTTAGTACCTCGCGAAGTAATAATCAATGAAATTTTGCTCGTAGATAGGCTCGTTAAATGTACCTTCGTACGTGACACCATTCGCGTTATGCTACATGTACACTTGCTCGCGGAATGACTTTCCGAGCACGAAGGATCAAAGAGAGTAATCGTGAAACATGCTCTAGAGATAGTACATCTTTCGCTTTTCGGCTCTTTGTTGCACACGCTGCGTGTTGTACATGCGAATGAAGCAACTTCTCCAACGTGAGTCAGCCGCGATTTGATCGTGGCCTTCTTACCTTGACTTTACTCAGTCGACGATTCAAGCAACTATCCTCCGCGTTTGTTTCAAGGAATCCGCGATTTTTGCGATGAAAAACTCTACAATGGCGACGAACAACTTTACATGTAATATTTTGTTTTCTTGTTATGCATCTTTCAACGTGATTTCATTATATTTCATGTCTCTCTCTCTCTCTCTCCCCTCTCTCTCTTTCTCTATCTCTCTCTGCTTCGAGAATAGTCATTGGTAAAATCGGATAGACACGCAACAAACCTTAAAATCTTCCTTTTTGGTGATCTCTTTTGTTAGCCATTAAAACACACATCTAATATAGTATTTTGTAAAGCGAGATAGCTAAGTGTATGCAAATATATCTGTTCCCCTGCGTTAAAACGTATCGGCGAAAAAACAGGGAAGTAGCAGGGAATACAGGATTAAACGCAAACATTCCTAACAAGAACGCATTTTGCGTTGAAAAGTAAAGTGAAACAGTAAATAAGCCGGTAGCGGAACTAAACCTTAACATGCTTCGTAATCGCAAGAGGAGCAAAAATTAAGAAGATTAAAAGGTCGAAAAGCCGCTGAAAAGAGTACATCTAGCGAAGCCGGAGAAGCATTTGCGATTGTAATGTCCATTAAAATCGTAATCTCCCGAGTAACATATAAATGCCGGTTCTCTTATATTTTGTGCGAAAGTCGAAACATTCCGCGATCCGAAGTGCCGCGACGAATGACCTCTCGTAATTATGCCGTGTGTGAAAACATCTTCTTACCGAACAGAGACAATCAATATCCGCAGACACGAAAGACGAATTTTTCGACAAGAGAGAGCCTTTCAAAATTTGTCCGATGACAATTTACTTCCTCTTAATATCGAAAACCTAACAAAAATTTTTTAAAGAGCGCAATTTTGTTATCCCGATGACCTGAGGATTAAAATTTTCTGCAGGCCACCTTAAAAGCTATCGCGCGGAATTATTTGCATTTCTGCGAAAGAAGAAAAAAACTGTGTTTCCTTTTGCTTAAATATAATCAAGATAAGAAAATGAAAGAAATGTCTCGCTTATCTCCTCCAACTTTATATAATAATTACACTCTCACTATCTAGGAATGTGTGTGTGTACGGATCGTTTGCGACAAGTCCAAAGAAGCCACGATCTCTATCCAATGATCCAACACCAAGTACGACACGTAGAGCGCAGCCTTTCATTGCCTTTATTCGAAAGACGCGTTGCATCGCGACGATCTACACGAAACAGTGGCCGTGCCACCGCTGAAAGCGGCGGCGACATTATATCGTTCGTTCCCCGAATCGAGGCGAACGATCTTTCGTAATTATTCCGGACAGTGGAACATTTTCTCACGAGACGAGCGCGGCGTACGAGCCACGAAATGATGATCTCCACCAAATGAGCCGCCGATGACGCTGACTGTCATGCGACGCGCACACGACTATCCTCGCTGAACCTGCTCGCTAACAAGCCCCATTGCCACTTTATTATCGCGGCCGGATCGCCCAGGAATAACCACAAATCACGCGGAACTGGTTATCCGGTGCGTCATACGCGTTCCTACGTTCGTATATCTTCGTGGTATTGCCTACTGGAGTACTTAGACTGGTTCACCTATATGAAATACGATGTAAAGCGTTCGCGTGGCAAGCTCAAAGACGGCGTGTAGACCCCACCGAAATTCGACGCGGCCCGCGAGATTATTATTCACGACCGTTTTGATCGCATTATTAAGGCGTGTCATTACCAAAAGACAGTCGTTCCCGTTCGGAAAGGCGGAAACCTCAGAACAGTCACATTTCGCATGGGCTGTCGCGTGGGAATTCGTAAGAGATTCTAGACCCCGGTAAAGTTCGCGCTCTACCTCGCGTATTCATAGAATATTCCTCTGTATACGGTCTGCAATTTAAACCCGAATACGTTCAAAAATTATCCACCATCCGAATCCATCTAAATAATTTCGGTTCAGTCGCATGAGGAGCGCCAACTGGTTCAAGAGAGAGAAAGAGAGAGAGAGAGAGAGAGAGAGAGAGAGATCGGAGTGAAAATACAGGTTGGCATCGCGACGTCTTCGAAAGCGGCGCCATCGTCGTTTAATATCGATTTAACGCGAATCGACCTCGCAAATCATCGCGGCGGTCGTCGACTTTCGATGACCTCGCGCCAGCTCGACGCTCGATACCCTTTAAAGCGGGAAGATCAATGCCCACAGTCATCCCTAAATCACGTCTTATGACGGGAACAGATGTACACTAGTCCGGCCTGTCGCGCAAACAGCCCCCGCAATAAGGCGCCATACAAGCCGCTGTGAACCTGGTTTGGCTTCGCCGGTAGTAACCCCCCCTCCCCTCATTCGGCCGATCTACGAAAGCACCGACCGTCGTATAGCACCGTCGCTCAGACTCCTCGGCGGTGCGTCGTCGTGAGCGACGATGCTCGCGTCGTTTGCGAGCTGAACAACCCCCAGGAGAAGAATACACGCGGTGCGTATTCTATGTAAAGACGATGGTATATCTGTATCAATTGTATGCATATGCGGGGTCCTCCACCTTCGCCGACTCCTCTTCCGACTTCCCTCCTCGTGTCCTCTTTCGTCGTCGTCGTCCTCTTCTTCTTCCTCCTCCTCCTCTTCCTCCCCCTCCTCCTCCTTTCCTTCCTCCTCCACCACCACCACCATCTCCTCCTCTTTGGCCGCCTCATACGGTCCACCGGTACGTGCCTACGTATATTTGTCGCGCCTAACTATTATATGGTTTATCGTTATTGTTTGTCACCGACCGGGGGCACCTAAGGCCTCTCTGGCGACACGACGGAAGATGACACAAGGGAAGAGAAAGAGAGAAAGAGAGAGGCGGTGAAGGGAAGGTAAGGAAAGGTACGAGTAACCGCTATTAAACCAACATACCTTATGCGATCTTCATTTGAATACGATTATGGATAACACGATACCCCAGAACTGCGTCGCGGTATCGAATTTGATATTCAAATGGCCGATCCGTCTTTTGTTCGGTCTGGATTCTTGCCGATCCAGATCGATCGAAGATCGGGGGGCGTGCCGGCGCGCGGTCTGCTTTTGTCTTTTCCCTTTGGAAATGATCGAGGGTGTTCGCGCTTCCGGCGCGGATGCTGTATGGCATTAATTATCCGGTGCTCCGAGTACTACGAGGAAGACAAAGTGCATTGCCGCTTTCGCGAAACGTATCTCGTAAAAGTCGCACGACGGCAAAAGCGGCTCGACGAGAGGTATTACTTTCCTCATCTTTCACGAGAAACTTTCATCAATGAGATTTGTTTCCCCGCAGTAAACGGTGATTTGCATAGCGTCCCGTCTCAATGTGCATAAACGCAGCCGCACTAAACCGTTATGCGTCGTGGAAACTTCGTTTATTTAGAAGTTATTTATTTGACAGAAACATCGCGAAGACGCGGTGAATCTACGCTTATACGCTATATACGGAAACTTGTATTACAAACGCGATACGTCGCGGTGTCGACTGTCGTGGAAGAAGTAAAGGACTAAATTTAGCATTCGCGAATATATACCGCCGTCTCCAGAGCCCATCTGAGCGGCGATAATGTTTTGAGCAAGACCGTGTACGAGCTAACGATCCCATATAATGCAATTTTTGCATACATCACTTTCGTTTACTGTAAGATGGATTAGAACACAATCAACGTGTCAACAGACGATTTAACAACCAAATTGCAGTGTGGCTACCGATTGTGCTATTTGTCTCTTTGAAAGAAAGATTTGTTTTAAACAACTCCTCAAATTGAGAAAAAATGCTTGAAAATTTATTTCTGGGATATAAAGTTTATTTCTGTGAAATAAAGTTTAATTCTGGGACACAGCCTTTATAGCCAAATAAATTTTCAAGTTTTTTTCAGTGCAGACAGTGTCTAAAATATATCTCAGAAATATCCTAAAGACACCTAAAACGAGCACAACACTTTTCAGACGTCTCTAAAGGTGTCCTTCCGACATTTATGCTGTGTGTATTCCTATTTATTCATCATGCTCTCTCAGGGAAAGTACTTCGTTATTTTCGGCCCAAAGTCTCCGCGAAATCGCCCACTAGAATCGCATTGTCGCGTTCTTCGACCCGCGATTCAACCCGGGATAAGAATGCATTTCGCGTTAGCTGTATTTGGCAGTGAGATACGCGATCGGTGACATTTCTATACCAAATATATCGCACAAAGCGACGCCGCCTCGCGCTGTCATATTAAATATTATTTATGTGCTCTCACACAAGGGAGACCGGTTGACTCGCTCGCTCGGATCCCGGGTAGTCCGCGCGAGTGTGCGCGCGTGTGTGTGCACAAAGAAGAACGCACAAGTTCAATACGCATAACCGCGCGCGCGGCACAAAGCGCGAGTACGAGACCGCTGGGGAAGGTTCCAATCGAAAAACAATATCGATCCATTGTTCCAGTCGGCCAATAAATATAAATATCGGCCGCGGACTGAATTATCGGCCCGATCTCGCTCGGATTGCGCGCTCAAACATCGTGCGGGGCCGATTCTCGCAGTCGGATTAGGCTTCCCTACTGATGCCGGGCTGAATACGCGGCTACGGTACACGCTGGAATAAGATTTGCGTTTCCTCTTCGCACGAACAAGGAAGGATGTATTGCGTAACGCTGTGAGAAATCGCGCCGGCTAAATCCACAGGTCGATAATGGCTCGCTCTTTATCTCACCGAATCCGTATAAATCGGACAGAAACTATACTTTCTCGACCAACAGCTCTTTCTCTCAGGATCCCTTGGAGCTGAGGTACAATTATATTTTAGCTCTTTTACACGCGACGGAAATTCATAGTAAATTCATAATGACAGAGGCGCGCATCGTGTCGATCTTATTGTACGGCACACACGTATCCAATTTATTTGAAACTCAAGCATGAGTTTCGGATTTAGACAGACACTGCCTTTGCACGATAAAAGAAACTTCCTCGACCGTGTATAAAAATGCGCGTATTCTGGACTGTCACAGAGAGGTAACATTATATCACATTTGTCCTCGTGTACCGAACTGAGACATGTATTTCTACTCACGTTTCAGCATCCCTTTGTACGACGGCCTGTTATGGATCTGACATCACGACGAAACGATTGAATCCAAGAGAAAAATACGACGATGCTACTTTTATTAGACTCCGCCCGGTTTTTCGCGGGAGCGAGATTTCGCGCGCGACGTATCGTTCGCTGTAGAATAGCAATTCGCTGTCAATTCGCACAACGCCACGTCGCGGTCCATAAATGACAAATAAACGTTACAAATGTGTCAAAGATTACATAGCAATCGATTCACATCGCTCGCGCGGATAATTTCGTTAAATTCTACAATAACGGCACATCTAGATATTTCTGCAAAGCAGCGCATCAATTTGCATAATCTTCAAATAAAATTCGGAATTTAAAGCGTTGCATCAAAGAGGCATTATGATACAGGTTCTGCCATCTCTTGCCTGCAGCTGGAAACTGCGCTCGTCCACCAGTGACTCTCACTTTATAGACCGTATTCCTCCGAGTGGATTTAAGAACACAAATAAAAGGCGTCGCGCACACAATCCTAAGGCCGGATAGAGATATCGATCGACCCCAAGTCATCTTGTCTTTCGCGCGTCGTGATTTCGCGGTGAATGCGAAACTACGGGGCAGCGCGAGTGTGAGAATGAACTCGGGCTGGACTGAGAACCAACGTTAAAAAGAACGATTTTCGATGTAGAAGAAAAATCCCCGGGCGACCATACCGCCGCAGTCTTCCTACCTTATCGATATTAGCATAGAAGAGCAGTTTGCAAAATCGTTACGCGTTGCGAAAGTGCACGTCTGGGCCCACTAAAGGCTATCTCGCCGAATAAAACGACCTTTAAATAACACATTACTTCAATACATTCACCGGACGAGCGCGACGGAGAAATAACGAAGCGGGCACTTCAGCGATTTCGATCGAGCGACCCGAATGCGCAATTATTGCCAATTAAACCTGCTACGATTTCCATTACGATATCCATATCCATTACAGCGCCCGGATACGATATCTATTACGACGATATTACTGATATTGGAATAATCTAGATTAGAATATGGCGCGCGTCTGTGCTAGAATGAAATGTAAAATAAAAATCGGACGTAGCGAAATTACAGATATCGTTAATTGCAGCTACGAATTTCTCGCTCCTCTCTCTCTCTCTCTCTCCCTCCCCCTTTCTCCCTCTTTCTCGCGTGCGTCATTGTCGTACAGGCGATAGACGCTGCGCCAGACTATAAGGGGTTAAACCTGCGCGATTATACGCGAACAACATCTCACACGCGTTGCACGCACTTTGCGTGAATGCGTGAATTCAGACGCGGCATAATCTCGCATCGAGTGCGCGAATAGGCACGGTCAGGCGAGGGGGTGCCACGACTCAGACGGTAGGAGGTAAGTGCGGAGGAGCGAGGAGTGAAAGAGGATTGCCGATCCATCCATGAGAGATGACGCCAGTCCCTGAATGCGGGATAAAACCTTGCTGATGCCCAGCAGAGCGATCCGCGGAATGGAAGCGAGAGGGCGAACCGAGAGGAGAAAAAGTAGAAAAAAGAAATAATGCGGGTGAGGGAGAAGAAAAGAAGCGAAGAGAGAGAGAGAAGGGGAGAGGATAAATTCGGAGAGAGAGAAAGGGAAACGCTACTGAATACCGCGGAAAGTAAAACTCGAGGATCCGAAAGGACGCTGAAGACTCGCCCAAATCCATATAAATTGTCATATTGTTGGAAGACCGTGTCGCATACCAATTTCAGATGACATGAGACATCCCGAAAAGAAGGCACCGCCAACAGTCCGGACGACTGCCGACCACTACAACTATTACAACTATCATTAATATTGTAGTACGTATGATCATCTCTATATATCTCTATATATCTCTAAATCATTGTCACTTCCAAAGAATATTCACCAAAGCTAAAATTATTAAATCTAGCAAAAGAATAAGAGAATCTTAATTTTTTCTCCTTGTAATAATTTGGTGAGAATACTTTTGTCGTTGCGCGATGCGCCGTGTTGAGCAAAGCCATGTCAACGTTGCAAACACCGCAGACAGGCGAGAAAACATGTTGAATTCAAATCATTGCCCCTCTCCTCCCATCCTCATCCTCCTCCCTCCCGCTTTGCGAAAAAGAAATGGTGGATTATTCATCAGTATACCTAGTAAAAGGTTCTCGTAGTGATTCGTGATTTACGTATACAGCGTGGGAGCCCGGTGCATGCGGAGATTTTTTGGAGTCTCCATTGATACAATTCGTCACTCCTAGGGTGGATTAAGGGGATCACCGTAAATAACGAAACGTCAGTCGATGTATCACCGGGAGAATTTCGGATCACATTACTATTCCGCTCGCGTCTCCGTGCCGCACGATTTGCTTCTGTACACGTGGCTTCGCGACGCGACTTCCGATCAGAAGACTCGTCCGATCGACTCGAGGCATTTTTGCAAAGCGCGAAGAGCAAAGGCGCGCTCTCCGCACGTTTCGGGTGCGACGCGTCGAAGCGAAGACGATTATCGACACGCGTCTCACGCATCCACCCAGTCTAGATTCTCTGTTCGTTCAACCATCCCCATCGAAGCGTGATGGATATACTGCCAGTCGGGTCTTTGAAGTCGACTGATACCGACTCGGAACTCCAAAGCGGCGGTGTCCAACTTACACCTGCGCGCACGGTTTAATCTACGGAAAGCTTTCGAGTTATCTTCCATGTATCTGATAAATTCTACGTACATAATATATTAAAAACTTGCATTCGCGTGCTCCGTGTCCATCGTGGTATTAAAAATTCGTGTCCTCGTTTCGGCCGAAGAAACAAAAATCTAATCAGTCGGGATTATACTCCGTACAAGATCAGTAATGCCCGTTTCTACCGACTTTGGTTAACTCAATCCGCTGGTTATTCCAACGGAAATGACCAGTGGAACTTGTTAATTCTGACAAAAAGAAGTGCTATTGGTCAATTCCGTTGGAATAACCAGCCGATTAAGTTAACCAAAGTTGATAGAAACGGGCATCAGCGTGAGGAAAAAAGAGGATTGTAGTTGGAGAAATGGTTTTAAAGACATCTACGGGGCAAGTGGCCTTGCCTTCGAACAAGAAAACTCTAACTCCGAGCTCGTTTTGACTCTTCGAACCTACGAGGAAAGAAAAGAAGAAAATAAAGATCGGACGTCACCGCTCAAGAAAGGGGTTAGAAGTGGGCTGGCGCGCAAAGACTTTCGTAAGATTGCCGTTGGAGCGGACGGCTAAGGGATTTCAGTCAAAATACAACTCCTTGGTACCAGCGCGCGGTAGCCGATAAATTATTATCTCCCGAAGATTAGCCCTGATGTCGCGACCCTCATAAATATCAGTATATTTTTGCCCGGTAAGCCGATTTCCTTTCTGCCGATGACTTCGAAACGTAGCGGCTGCTGCCGAACCGCGCGAAATCCTTTCTTACCCCCTTTTCTCCCCCTTCTTCTCACCGCCCGCCACTGACCCGCGATTCTCGCGGCGATCCTACCCGTGGAAGGCTCTTTATAGACCAGGAGATTAAAGACGCTTCTCGTATTCCTTTTTAATTTCGCGCCTCTCGGCACCGACGCGACCACGGCAACGGTTATTTCCACTGGTAAAGCCCGTGTCAGCGAATGCCCGCTCGAGATAATCGCGCGCCGCGGAGATTCGCCTCCTTTCGATCTTCGCGGCGTGCATCGAAGAACGCCGGCACGGAGAGATCACGGGGGAGTCGTGCGACGATAACACCTTTCCTCGCGAATCGGCACACGCGATATGTCGCTCTCTCGAGACATCCGATCGTCGCGAAATGTTCTCTCGTCGATTTGTAAAATAATAAAATATACGTGAAGATTGTGCTGCATGATGTGACGGTAATATCGCGAGGAACTGGAAAATTTTGGATAAACGCGGATCTTTATGATACGTTGGATTTATTGTGTTAGATTGATGTGAAAGATGTGTAAGATTTTGGGTGTTATAAGGAAAACAGCAAGTCCTGGTTAAATGCCTAAGAAATATCTATATCGACGTTGTTTGGGAACAATATTGTCGAATAAAAGGTTAATCGAGAAAAGATAATTGAATATTTTTTTGCCTCCCCAAGCAGGAAGGAGATGGAACGCGATGTAGTTTTTTCCTCAAGCATAATCCAAAGCATAAACGAATCCAATGCGAAAACTCGAATTTACCGCGAGATACACAGCGTCGTTCTTTTTATCTGGTGTGAGGCGTCCGTCGACGAGTATTCGGAGCAACTTGGCGGATATCTTGGCAATGTTCGAGGACACAAACGGTTCGCCATTTTCTTCTAGAACGCGCGATATACGCTCTTCTAAAACCTCTTCCGCCATATATGAGCCGGGTCTTACTGCCACGATATATTTTGCAAATCTTTCGCTATTTATCACCAGCGGCATTCGCGAAACCCTTGTGCGCGTAATGCTTTCCCCTTCGTTCGTCAACCGTTTTCATATTTTCGTGCCACGCTATTTTCTGAAAGCGACACTGCCAGAGATTTCCATAATTCTGAGAAACTGTCGTTCGCGCGATCGTGCAAAATCTAAGATGCCAGTCACATGCGTCTTCTTTAGCGACGTGATGTATTTTTGCCGGCTCAAATGTGGCTGATCACGTGTGCTCATCGACTATGACTTGAAAGTAACTCGTGCACCGTTGCATTTATCGTGCAAGCAGTGGACATCTCGACAAGTGCATCTATTTTTTTCGACCATCGCAATGTATATTAATGAACTAATTAATTAACCACGAATCTGAATCTCAGCGAGATAAATGCAAAAAATACGGTCAAAGCTAATCGCTTTAACCGTAAAAACTCACCGCGGCGCACTTATCAACACGACAGCATCATTTCCCACTTCCGAATGTCCCGGGGAGATCTCTTTCTTGGATTCGAAGCCGCGTCGCTTTCCTTTCCATTTCACCCGCGCACAAACACCCACGCCACGTCCTTTATCACGAGCCTCGCTGTACCTCGAAGGATCGCGTGTCGTGGAAGATAGCGAGGCCGTTTGTAAAATGTAAAATTCGTAATACATCGCCGCAAAAGTGGAATAAGCCGAGACATACGGGGTGGTACCATTGGCGGCGCAGCACCGGTGGAGGCAGCAACAGAAATGGTGGGGTGGACAGAGGGTGGTGAGGTGGGTGGATGGGCTAGGGGTTGGGGGTACGGGACCCGTGTACGGTTATGTGTCTCATTTATCAGCACAGATATTATTATGGCTCTACGCGGCCGGAGCTAGGAATTTTACATACGTACAGACATTTGTACCTTCGCGATATAATATAAGGACGTAATAATGCGCACGCATACGAACGAGCTACCCCACACAAGCCGCCACCCTCATCGCGCGGACGTTCGTCGTAGCACGTAGCCGGTTTTCTTTTTATCCGTTGGCGACCCCGTCAGTAATTTGTGCGCCGCGCAGCGATATCAAATGACGACTGCGCGAGAATTGATTCCGTACACGAGCGTCTGACAACAGTTTATGAGGAAATTTTTAAGTGATTATCGTTGGTGACTCATCAACTAATTATTGGCACGTCTTGAGAAGCGTGCATTCAATGGGAATCGAAGATATGTAAGCTAAATGTATCGCTACACCGTTACAAAGAGACCTTCGTCGCGCGAAATGAGACATAAACGAAAGTGTAGGATCTCCACGATCTCCCTCGTTCGCGAAAGAGTCCTTGTCAAGAACGCAACGGAGAAATTTCCAGCATGCGACAGGGCAAGTTGCCTTCGCTTTGCCATCGCGGAAAAGATCGCGCTTACCGGAACGAGGTCGATCTCTCATTCACGTGGCGTAAGAAGAGTATGCACGTAGCACGTACAGGTACGTAGGCAAGATCCGGCGGCCACCCCCTCCCCCGAGTCTTCCGCTCCTCTCGAGCCGAAAGGGGGTCCCACCACGGTCGTCAAACCTTAATACATTTACAGCTCACGAGAGCGCTCGCTAGCTACTCCTGTCGTGAGCGGCAGCGCCGGATATCTACCGGTGGATCTCTCTATAGAGTGTATCACGTTTGCGCATGTGAATATCGCACGTATAAGTGGAAGAAAGATGGTCCGGGTCGTCCGTCCCCAGCGGCTAACCCCCTGATATATCGTTTACGTGTCTCGGCGTGCATACGTCGTTTGGGACACATGCCTCTTCTACCACCACCACCACCACCACCACCATCGCCGCCGCCGTCGTCGCACCGTCCTCCACCTTCTTTTGCCTTTCGTCCTGGTCGCCGTTCCTTCCTCCTGAGCCACCTTCTCTCTTTCTCTCTTTCTCTTACTGTCTTCCCCCTGCGACATTCACCTCCTTCTTGCTCTTGTCGTCAGTAACCCACCGAACATCCACCCCCTCTGTTCCCTCGAAGATTCCTCGCGAATCCTTACTTTACGAATTCAGAGGACGACGGGATACGTTAGTTCGAGAATCGCGCTTGATGGCCGCTCATATCCCCCGCGCCTGACCTAGTTCCCGAGTGGAAATTTTGACGTGTCCGATGTCGGAGCCACCGCGTCGCCGACAGTCAATGTATCGCTCGAATTCAGCTGCGAAGGACTCTCGCGGCCCGAGTAAAAGATATTTCAAATTTTAACCGTGGCTGCGGCACTGTCGTATGCGTCGTACATCTTTTTCTGCCCCTTTTTCTTTTTTGACCGCGTTTCTGCCCTTCCGTCTCTGACATGCCAAATATATACTCCTTTTGGCTATCGCACGAACCCTAACTTTACGAATTCATGGAAACGCTTAGTTCCTGAATGACACCTGACATCTTGCTCGGCTCATTCTTGTCACACGACCTACTTTCGGAATGAAGACTTCCATACCTGAAATATCTGTCTATTGTGGTCGCATGATAACCTGTATGTAAAATATTTTGGTTCCTGACGGAAACTAGCAACAACGCGTGCATATCTTCTTTCCATTGTGCAATAATAAATTAAAAAAAAAAAAATAATAAAGTATTAAAAAAATTAATTATTAAGTAAATTACTTCAATAATCTCCATTTACGGAATATTATTTAATGTAATTTATATGCAGAGAGTACGTTATCTATAGCTATCGCGCCTCAACTATTAATTATTCATTCATCTATCCTGATGTAAAACACAGCTGGCTTCGTTTCGCGCAATCACGAATTGGGTTCAACAGCCAATAATTGACATGCCTTTAATCATCGACATTTAAGAAAAAACTTGTTTTTTCATTGGAAAAATTGTTTGGTCATTGCAAGTATTGCAGTTAAACTTCTTGCTTGCACTCAATGATTCTCGAAAAAGAACTTGCCAACTGTAAACTGAACAATCACTACTGGTTGCAAGAAAAAAGCAGACTTTTCCAAAGTGTCAAATACTAAGAAAGATCAATAATTGGGTTTATCACCCTACACAGGACGCGATTCTAGAGACTAACACACGAGTGCAACGCGCAGCCAATAAGTTCGAGACTCGTTATTTGAAGTACCGGGCATTGGCTCGCTCACACAATACCTGATTTATCGAACGATATTTTACGACACCTCGTCGTTTCCTCGCCCAATAACGTCGCCGGTACGGATGTTCGAGAGGTCGTTGGCGATCCCGCCGACGACCTTCTGATTCTTAGGGTTACCTGCAGGCATCGCACCTCTCTCGTGCCTGTTGCCGCTCTCTCGCACGCACACACAAGCACGAACTCGCGCAGGACATCGCGCGATATCAGGCGCATTATCGCGTACGACATTACCCCGGCTTTGACTAATGTCCTCGAACGAATGCCTACGCTTCGCCGATTTATAATGCCGGTCAACGAGATGTGGACAAACACCGGGCACCAATATATTTCAGATTATGGCTAAGCCCCGCACGGAGCTCCTCTTCGCGCTATATCCCTCCCGGTGCACCGACCGGCAGCGGGATGTGGAACCAGACCGACATCAGAAGTGCATCTGCAGCCCCCTTCCCCCACCGAGATCCTTGATGATAATACCGATCGATGGTCCCGGCCACATACACCAGGAATCCAGATGTGTCTTTCCTCTCTCTTCGCCACCTTTCGACTCCTGTGACCGATTGTCGCTTCAGCGCGCGACTCCTTATACGCGTATGCACTCTGTGTATGAGCGTGAATGTTTTTTTTTTTTGTTGATCTTTCATAAGTAGTCCGTTGAGCCATATTACGCAAATTAAAGTAGAATTTATACACGGCGCTCAAGGCGCTGACTTTAAGCGCGACGTAATCCGAGTTTGTGATGTCCATATGTGACTTTCTGACGCGTGTAATTTCGACTCGACAGTTTGCGGACGAACACAAAAATAACGTGCGATAAAGCGACGATCGAACGTTCCCGCCGATTCAACTTGTCGCGCAATCTCATTAACCTTGAAGTTGCAAACCGCGATGCGACCGAGGAAAGGCAAACGGATAGATCACGACTAACTCGCTATAAATGCACGCCCTGCTCCTCCCTCTTCTCTCACCCTCCCGCACACAGTCCTCGCACTTTCCGCGGTGCTGTAATGCACTTATATAAATCAGGTTCAGCCGCGGACCACCATAAAGCATTGCTATGTTTCGATGTCCGTAAAGCATTCCTGGGCGGGTTCGCGTTTGATTCACGCGTGCCCGTGTGTGGGGCGGGCCCCTAAAGATTCCCTCGCGGGCTACGATGCCGGGCACAGGCCCCGACGTTATACACACGCACGTAACAACCGCACCACCACCGCGAGACAGGCGTGAGAGAACTTGTCGTTGGCGATAATAGTTTATTTGTCGCCGGGCTCACCGGCCGCACGGAGATATGTTCCGGTTTCTCGTCCCGTTCCACACCCGTCGAGGATTGTTTATTATGCGAATTGAACGGGTCGAAGGCGATAAAGATCCCCGTCTGTTCCTCTTCGGCGCACCACGTCCTTCTCCCTCGCAATTTCGCAAGCGGCGCCTCGCACACCACGTATCTATGTGCCGTTCTCTTTTTGTCGCGCGATACCGCCATCAATTTTGCATCGCGGCCGCTAGCCAATTAGATACTGTATCATATTCGGCTGTCGCGCAAATTGATTACACAGTGTGTTTTACGAGAAAAAAAGAAAATTTGCGGTTAAGGGAACGTTGGATCGGCGAAACGTACCTTTCGCATGTTACACTGTTTCGCTGTTTAGTTGTATAAAATTGCAAATGCGTATACACAGAGTGAAAGTACAAATGTCAATGAATAGAGGAGTATATCGCACGTTATATCTCTCTCAAAAACAAAGAAAATTTTCTAAAATTTTTTATTTAACATAACTACTCCGCCATTTATACTACATTTATACCTTCACCCTAAACATGAGCGTTTGCAATTCTATGCAGCTAAATAGAAAAAAACAGTGCAAAATACGAAGCTGCAGTATAAAGAATTTTTATCTAAGTAAATATGTTAATGACATCCATCTAAGAAATATTTGTTAATTTTTTAATATTTTTTTCTCAGTGTAGCATCCTCTTAAAAAAAGAATCGATTTATGAGGTCAAAATTTTTCACAAAATAATTGCAGCATCTTTGATGATCGGTTTTATCGCGAATATCTGAGAATTTGTATTGTTCATAGTGATTGTTTTAAATAGCACGACAAAATTGAATCGTTCGTCGTAATTCTTATCGAGAAAATAACGGTGTACCTACATCTCTTATCGAGAATATAATACAACGATCTGACAGCGGACACACTTTGTTCCTGTTTTGTGCTTCTCTTCATTTTCGTCCCGCCTCGACGATACCTGCGCGACGCATTCTCACCTTCGACTCCGCGGGCGCTCTCGAAGGTGCGAACGAGGCTTAATTCAAGACCCTCGCGGCTCGATGCCCCCGATGACAAACGTCCCGACCTCGTGGCTAATTTTTTAATACCATTTCTGGCGACCAATCGCATCGAGGAAAATTATTGCCCGCCCCGCGGATCGTTTGTTTCTGCACGGGAATCTACCTGCCGGCGCTTAAGCACGAGTCGTAATCTCATACTTTAAAGCCACGTCTTTTTCTCTCTCGGCGATTCGCGCCGTGAGCAAGATAATTTTAATTTCGCCTCTCGTTATCTTGATTATCGCTCATGTATAACCGATATCGAGATTCGTCCCAATAATCGTAGACAAATATAACGCGGCTTTCCTCCACGTTGAATTACATCGCCTCGTTAATTCAAATTGAATTTAAAATTCAACTCAATTAACAATAATATATCTAATGTATCTATCTAATGTAATATGTGTGTCGCATCATTGATATTAATACGATATATTCCCACCCAAACATACAACTTTTCCACTTTCATCACCGTCAATGATATAAATATTCAGGTGCTCCTTTCGAGAGGCATTTCAATCGTACAAGTGCCGCTATCGTTCCCAATTAAATCCTAATGCGAACCGACTAATTGAACGGTGAAATCTATCGCGCCTATTAACCGACACAGATTACAAAAGGGCAGCTTGCATCCGAGGCGCGTAAGAACGAGCCGGCGAGAAATGCCGAATGATTTTCATTCTGTGAGCCCCCCGCTACTTCCCGAAGAAACATCCGGGAAATGCTATTAGCGTCTGACTTATCGGCCAATTTGTCGTCCGGACTCCAAGTACGATTAACGTGCCACGAAGTGACGCAGATAGCCGGCAGAAGCGAAGGAGAAGATAGGTCGATGCTATTCTAGGGATCGTAGGAGCCGACAAATCGTTTGTCACAGATCCACCGGTAATAACCCGAGGCCGGCTTTATCGGTGACTAAGTAATAGCTACCAATAGGCGAGGAGTCCCGTGGTACCTTATCGGATCCATTAAAGGGTACACCGTTGTTGTGGTTTTGAAACATCGCCAAGGCGGGTGGGTATCTTCGATCGTTCGTCATGCGTGGATACTCGGCCGATTTCAGACATGTCAACGAAACCAGCCGCGAAGAAGAAAGCTGCATTCCCTCTTTGAGCCGGTGGTGTGACAGTATCTCGATTAGTAATGACACAACGATCGCAAGCTGTATCTCATTGATATTAACTGATACGATGACAATTGACAAATAGAAGAATATATAGAGAAAGAAAGAAAGGCAGGCAATTGAGAGCTAGAACAATAGTAGAGAGGAAGAAAGACAATTGAAAACTAGAATAATATACGTAGAGAGAGAGAGAGAGAGAGAGAGAGAGAGAGAGGGAAAAAGAGAAAAAGTTTCGTAAAAAAGGTCCATAGTGTTGCTGTTCTATCGGGAAGAATTGTAACGTAATCGAAACGATATTTACGATACAGATTAGCGATTGCGCAATTTATTCCGCACGAGAACACAATACCCGTGTGTTTTCGCGTCTTACGAGGTATTATGAGCGAACGAGCAGTCGCTAACTGCTACGACAAGTGAAATATTGTCTACATTCTGGCGATATAAGCTTTTTGCCTGGCCAACACAAAATAAGAGGCGTCCGCTATTAAGCGGCGTAGCGACTCGGTCAGGTTTCGTCGTGCGCGACTGTTACATACATCAGGTAAGAATCCACGGAGCTCCTTGTATCGTATTTGTTCTTCGGGGTTATCGTACCTCATCTCGCGGTACGTGACGAGGAACGTAATAACGATCGTGCGTGCGCTCGGGCCCCGTAACTGGTTTCTCGGTTTCTGTAATTCCTGAACGAGGCACTAGTTCACTGCGCTTTGTCCGCGCGCTCGCTTCGCGTCTTTCGTGAGAACTTGAAATACGCTTGAGCAAATTGATAAAAATTTCAAATGTCAATGAAGTGCGCGTCGATTGCTCTCCATTGAAAAAAACGCGAAACGAGAACTTCTATTTATCTAACAGAGTTGTGTTGTTGCGTCGAGCGACACAAAAGAGACGGTATTGGTACTTTCGAAACTTATGGCAGATTTTAAATTTCGACTCGGGTGGACTTGAAATTCCAAGCTTGCAAGTGACTCGAATGATATTATCAATATTCTTTCTTAACTTTTAATTTGATCGATATTCATAAATATTCGTCAGCATAAAATAACCGGCAATGTTCCGGCAGTCCAATAAAAGTGAAATAAGAGCGAGTAAGAAAAATAAGGAATAAGAGAAAGTGAGGAAAATAAGAAGAAAAATAAGTGAGAACTAGTCGCAAAGATATCAAGCGCAAAGATATCAATAACTTGAAGTTAACAATTTTTGTTGCGAAGTTCAAATCATCACGTTTATAAATACTTTGCGATCAGCTTTCATTGACGCCCATTTTTGTCGGTCAATACCCTAAAACGATGCTGATTCATGATATTATTGTAATATGTTCCTTCCGTTGTTCAAAAAGAGACGGGCAATTTGAAGAACAAAGAAGAACCGACGTTGAGCCGCGACAACGACTCGGACTTTTAGGTGACCTTAATTCCTTTTGGTGAAATCGCAACCCTTTGTTCCCACGGCCATATCGCGCGATCTTATTGCGCGTGCAGGGAAAGGAGGGGCGGAAGACGATCAACGCGGTGTAAATCATTCGTTCGCGTCGCATTAATTGATATTTATTATCGGGCGGCGGTCTAATTGCAATTAATAGAAGACTTTGTCGGCGTCCGCGGCGTCGTGCATTGCGGTTACGCAAAAGCACCAATAAAGAGAGCCTTGCGGTCCTGAACGGCCAACGCTCATTACTCGCATTTCGTCGCGGCAATAGGATTGCGGCCGCATCAGCGCCGCGACAGGCGCGCCCGTATCGCCATTACCATGCGCGACAAATATTGAATGAAATCATTTTTCACCATTTTCCCCCGTAGCGCGAGCGCAACATTTTCCCATTTCTCACTATGCTAAAAGCCGTGCGCGCTGAAAATCTCCGGGAGCGACGTTTATGACAAATTCCTCGTGAACACCTCAAATTTATCGTATCGGACGCAGCTTGACGTCCCTCAAAAATAATTTCCTCGCGCAAATGATAAATGTAACAAAAATAAATACAATCAATTAAAGCGTCGATCGCTACGATTTCTCGACGTATCGCGGAGAGCTCATTCGCGTTCGCGAATATTACGTGAGGTTCTCGATTAGCTGTCGATCAATCGGCGTCCCATCGCTTCTCTTTACTGCTTCCTTTTCAATCCATTCCATCCAATAACCCCTTGTCCTCCGTCCCTCCCTTTCGCGGCGTCGTTTCTACCCACTCGCGATAAGTCGGAGCAGTGTTGCGACTCAATCGCGCGGCTCTTCCGCATAAATCTTACAGCCGGCATAAATCAATGTGACTCCAGCAGCGTGATACCCAAAGAGAGCCCCGATATATACGCGCTGAAGGACCCTTCGATCCGAGAAAGACGCATAGGATCCCACTTATGGCCTTTCGTGTGTGCGTGTGCTCTCCGCCTCGCAAGACCCCAACAATGCGTCACCGCCGCCTGCCCGCGCGTTTTGCTACAAACTTCAAGAGCGCGGTCTCCAGCGAAACTGAGAGAGCCCAACATTCTCCCAACAGAGATCTAATACCGCGAAATAGCCACCGTCCTTTTGCGCTCTACTCGCCAACACGGAAAATTTTGACAAGCCTCCGTATATCCCGAATACATCGAATAATTCTGAAAATATTTGTGATTTACAAAAAAGGGTCAAATAAATATCGCGTGTAATTGGAACCTATGCTTATTGTATAACACTCAAAGTTCTGAGATTTCCTGGAGGAAAAAGGACACTATAATAAGGCAAGAATTATCGTGATTCGATCGATCGAATTGATGGAGAGTCCTTTTTCACGAGCTGGGGCAGCTCTGCACGAGGGTTAAAACAGTAGAAGACAAAGGGCTGTTCGCGGACTATTTGGTCTCTCTATTTCTTCGTCCTCTCGCAAGTGAGAGTAGATTCCCAGGCACTCGATGTTATTTACGGCTGCTGATTTATCGAACGAAAGGAAGCGGCAGCTTAGAGACTCGTCAGACGATCCCCGGTGACAATATAAGAAAGTGTCCCTCTCTACCTTTTTCTCGTTATGTCGCCACGCTTTCCTCCAATAATGAGATTCTCTTAATCATCCCGCCAAGTATGCCGCCGACAGTCTCTCGCATTATTTTGGTCGGGAAGTCCCCGATATATTCCAAAGTCGTTATAAATTTTCTCGATTTCAAATTACGACAAATCTCTCTCTGACGGATAAATGTATATTGCATACTCAGAAAACGATAATAACAAGTGTTATTAGATGTATAAAAATATAAAATTTACACGATAAAAAATTATACAAAAATTATATTAATGATGATAAAAAGAAAATAATAACGAGATGAATCCTCTGTGGCAACATTAAACACCGAAATATGCAAATATTAAATACCGAAACGCAATTATCTAATTTTTTCATTAATTATAAATGTCAAATTGATATAAACACATTATAAACGGGCATTGAATTTTCCCGTTTCCCCGTGCTTTTCAACACGGTATATCGCGTCGCACGGATAGCGGCACAGAGAGAAAGAGAGAGCCGGAAAAAATCATATCGCGTTGTGCAAACGGCAGTCTTTTTCCTGCGCGCTGGGCTGGTAACGATCCACCGGAAGGATCCTCGCATCTGCGAGAGATTCGCAAGATTGCATAATTCAAGGCTGGACAGGGCGCACCTTCGCGCGACGCCGCCGATCCTTAATATACGCGCGCATATATACACACTGTGCTACGGGGAGGCCTTTGACGGCGAGACGTAAAAATAATTTCGAAACCGCACCGCTTGATATACGAGCGAGCAAGAGGGAGAGGGAGAGAGAGAGAGAGAAAACGAAAAAGAGGACGTGCGACGGATACGAGAGAGGTGCTCGTAAAGTTTTCCGCCTGTGGCAGCCGCGGTCCTTACAACCGCGGACAAGCCACCCAGCGCGGAGCAGCAACCCTTTTCATTCATGCCTTAAACCTCGCTAATGTACTCCGCGGCTGACTTTAAGGGGTTACACGGAGGCGCGAGTAAGGCGTGGGCGACGTATAACGCGCAGACAAGATTCTCCGTCGCAAAGATCCTCCCATCTATGGCGTACTCTAACCTGTCGTCGAGGATGCCGCGAGCAGTCCGAGAAAAAGAGTCCAGGAATCCGACAGAAGTACCAAGCATCAATCGTACACGTCACCATTGATGGTAAAACAATTCGTTCAGCCGAGCAGAAGAAACATAAAAAGAAGTGTTGTGTCATGCAATACGTCTGATATAGACGAGCAGAAACAATATTCAATGAAGATATATTAGCTAAACTATATGTGTGTGTGTATATATATATATATACATATATATATATATATATATATATATATATATATATATATATATATATATATATATATATATCGGTCAATAGAATTAGATATAAGTGCATTTAAGAGATTAAGTCGCACGCGCGCGTGCCTTTTTGTCCGAACGAGATTACACTTCCTTCTATAATAGAACGAAAGTACCTTGTTCACTTCTGCACGATTATGCAAAGGGACACTCTAGAGGCCCGGCTGCAGTCTAATTCAATTAACCCTCTTCTACAATCGCGAAGAGCATATGATATTAATTTATTTTTCTCCCCTTTTTTTAGTACTTACACGCAACCACACACACATATGGGGATGAAAGGACATCGAGGTAAAATAATTAACCGAGTTACGTAAGGAGAGTGACCGTGTTGAATTTATATCGAGTAAAACGTAGTACAGTTTCTTCTCAATTTTATAGGAGAAAATGTTTGATTTAAGAATAGACACGCACACTCTCATTCATGTTCACGAGCGTATTGTTGATTTAACACTCGCGCGCGTTGAGAACCTCCGGCAGAATGGCGAAACAAGCCATAAAATCCCGAGACCGATATTATCATAGCCGACGTATTTCCAGCGGTCAATTCCGGATGCCTGGTGGATAGGGTCCAGATAGGTCTACCTAGACAACCCTCCCCTATCTTCTGTCTCACTCTCTGCCCCCAGTCCACTTCAGAGATTAATCTCTTCTATCAGTCAGCATATGATGAAACTTTACTTCAATTGTATAAGTCCGATCAAACTGTCCAATTTATGGAATCGTTGTACAATATTGTACAATTTGTCACATGGCTATGTATACTTATGCGCGCAGCTGAGAGGACAAATTGACAAGCGTCTTGGTTGACAAATGATCGCGTTAAATTATATCGAGCAGCCATGACGAATATCAAGTTTGATAAGAGCGTTATTAGCAATAACACTGTGACGATAAGAGGACAACATCTACGAGATCATTTCATCGGGAGAATCGGCGACAGCAAGACAGAGACACTCGTAGGGCGGAAGAGACGACGAGAGAGGGAAGCGGAGAGAAGAGCGAGGACGCCGTTAAGGGCCAGGACGATGCGTGGCCGGACTAAATTGGGCGGTTGCACCCTTCGCGCATAAGGGACTCATGGAATTTTATTCCCCGTGGAAAGAGAGGGAAGGTGCACACTCGACTAGGCTTAGAAACCATAAAAGTAAGTGGTATAGATTTGAAACGGCGAGAGCTTGCCCGGGCTTCGCCGTCGGACGAAGAAGAGAACGCGCGAGGGAGTGTGTGGTGAACAACAACAACGGAGAGGAGGGTTGCAGGAGGGTTGTTACGAGCGGTGCGTTCAATTAACGGTGGCCGGTTCGGTCCATGCCGTACCACTGGCCACGGGAGCAGTTAATGCTAGAGGCATACCTACTTACCTACGGCAGTTTCTTTTTATAGCCGATCCACCATCGCCGCAAGGCAAGAGGGAACGCAGTTTCTCGCTAATTGGTATCGAACTATTATTCCCCTTCATTAACAACGCCGGTAACCCGAACTGGACGCTCCTCCGGTTATTGCAACCACTATTTCGCCACGCGGCAATTCACATGACTGGAAAAATTCACCGTGAACAGCAAGGAGTGTGCTTTATTGTCGCGTGGATGTAGCTCGCGTTACCCCAAAAAAGTGACCGATCCAACCTAGTCGCATGTATCGTTAAATACCGAGTAATCTATCCGTATGTGATTCTCGCCCGAACACACGTAAACAAATGGTACGGAAAATAATATATACGGCGTAAGAGATAATAAAACGCTTCATAAATCCCGGAGTTTCTCGCGATTTTACGAAGTTCGCATAATTTACGTGCGGGAACTCTCCGCGATCGTCCACGCGAGTTATCCGGTATAAATCAGCGGCGTGTGCGCGTGCATGTCCCCGAGCCAAACAAATTTAGGAACGATCGACGGTATCGCGAGACACCCGGAGAAAAGCCCTGGCATTCTACGGATATTACCACCCTCATCGAATGGGGTGGTCGGAGCTACTCGGAAGATAGTAACTCGCGATCAGGTGGCGGGCCGCCTGCGCGCCTTTCCTCCCTTATAAATCTCCGCGGCACGCGATGATCGAAAAATATTACAAGAATATATCAGCGCCGTCGGCACCCCCCTGCATTCGCGCGCCCTTCCGACCTTACGCGCGCGCGCACACACACACACACACACATACACACACACGCCCACGTCCCTCGCTAGAACGATGCTCTCGCGATTCCGTATGTTGGGTCGAGGAGAGTTATGTGGAGGCGCGAGGTGTTCGCGCGTCGCGACGTCTATATCCCCGAGACAATGATATGTGAGAATGATATGTACCCCAACCAACGTGATGTCGCAGCCGAAGCTGCGAATTCTACTGATAACCGATTTCACGTCGGCTCGTCTCGCGTACGTCTTCTCAGCACGCCTTCGGCCGACGCGCAAACGATTCTGTGAGCTTGACGCTTGATATTTTAGTCTTCAAAAGACATCTCTCGGTCGATCCTTTAACGTACGAGTGTTATGGAACATGGAAATGATGTATTCTCATCCCAGACTAGGTATTTTTTAATAAATCCCGTCGTGTCGTGAGATACTCGCGTATCTCGTACACGTCTGTTGTTAACACGTTGATTGCCACGGAAGTTCACCAATAACCGTCGCTATAATATTGGTGTTTCTCATTAATTTGTGTATAAAATTTAATATCAATTGCACACGACAAAATCGTATCTGAAACCGATAAGAATCCGATGAAATAAGCTAACGAAAATATGCATCGTGTGAATCGCACTTATTTATCGTATCTGAGAGTGACGTGCTAACTTCAAAGATTAAAAAATAATTTAAAAATAAGTAGTCGTTGGAACTCTTCTTAAATTTGATCGCAGGGACTAGAACTCTGCTAGAACTAACGAGAACTGTCAATAGAACGGCCAGATATGGTCTGCATGATACTTTCTTCCGGAAGTGTCGTGCTGAGTGTAGCATTAGAAATTTATGAAAAAGGCGTAATTGTTGAAATTTTTTTCTTAATTGAACGTTTTGATAGAATTCGATCAGAATTGACGGGAACTCTTGCTAAAAGTAGTATTTATTTATTTTTTGTACTTTAGAGGGGAAGTGCTAGGTTCACGAAGTTAGCAATTTATCATTTGCTGTTTTTCGATATTAAAAATGGGGAACTTTTTTGTTTTTTTCTATCTAGAATTCTAGAACTATGAAAAGTACTAATAGAACTGTTATTGTTTTTTTAATTTATAAAACGTCGTGCCAGCTTCACAGGCGTAACCTTGGTCTCTCTTTCAGAAATTTGCTCAACAACCGCAATTATCCCCGCGAGCTGTAAATGCGTTTAATACATGTCTCAATACCGAGGATAAATCTTGCAGCCAATAAAGGCTCAGCTGTAATTACAAGGAGCGCGAAAGTGCCGCGTTAATTCATTGCGCTCGAGGCAATTACCGCGCGAAAGATTTGTACGTCGTAAGATCGAACGAGTCTCCGGGTAACAACTGACCATACAATTCGGTGCCTCACCCACGTAGAGGAAGGATCGTTCGATTAAACGCGCAACATCCTGATACAACCTCTGGGACACTCTACTCTCCGATCTAACGAAGTTGCAGGGATTCTCATTTATTGTGTGTCACTCTGCGCAAATATACGTTTACACGTCTCTTGGTTGTACTTCGAGATGTACACACATGTACGAAATATAACGTGACGCGTCTCACGCGTGTATCAATTAATTCGGGAAGGTTGAAAATCCTGCGTGGCTTCTCCCAACCTGTTTACCGCTGCGTCAAGGACTGTTTTGATCACTCGGCAATTACGTGCATTGTTATTGCTCCTGAGGCCACATGATTTCCGGCCGACCAGACGCGCGCGCACACACACATACGCAGAATACTGTTATGTTATCTATTCGTTAATTTAGCGTTCTCTAAATCGTATGATATTCATGTCGCATATTACTTGATAATATGTAATCTCTCATTCGCGAATCATCATAAACACATAATCTCCGCGATAACAACCATGAGTTGACTCGTGTTGAGATGATGATAATCAACGCCGTGGAGAGTAAGCAACATACCTCTTTTGAAGAAGTGTGATTTGTTTTTCTCTTTTGACGCGCATAGTTATTCATTTATTTGATATATGATATCAAATCATATTTGATATATTTGATTTTTCTATCGATACTCATCCTTGATTTCTTATGCTGAATAGATAGTAAGGTCAAAGCAAAGTCAGAACTCAAATAAGCTAACAAGAGTTTATTATGGACCCAAGTACTATCTGTTTGCTTGAACCTGAACTGACATTGTTTAGCATTTAGTACAACTGTTATTGATGTATCTTCCGGGATATCTTCTGCATTGTTTGCCATAGTAATCTGGATCCCGGATAATTCTCCTCTCAAGAGAAGCACGACGGACAAGCGAAGATCGCATTAGCGGCAGCGTCCAGTGAAGCAATATTCGAGGGTGCCCTTCTGACATTACGATGGCCAGACGATAGTACCGAAGGGCAGTTAAACTGTTCGGAAACTCCCTGGCTTTCCAATTAAGCAAAGATCCTAGGTCCTAGGGTCAGCCTACGCATTTGACCACGTATTTAACACTACATAAATTGTGACCCGTCCTTATTGGTGCTCGATCTAATTACCTTCCGATGTCCAACCGTGTATTCGCCGGATGTGTCTCGACCTAATTCGGGGTAACTTCGATCGCGAGGTGAAGGCGATACGCTTTTATACATACGTTCCTCGCCGAGTATTCCCGCCACTGCAACTATCGGCGATATCAGATCTTAAAATGTGATTGTCTCGTCGCTACACTAGTTTCGTAATTCTTTAGACAGATTTTACCACACAGAATATATCAGTATGCTCTTCAGATAAAAGTAGATGCGCAACAGTAAAGATCATACTACAAAAATATACCAATATAAAACACGCGTTTTACACATTGGAAATATTAAAAGAACTCTGATAGGTTTCAAAGTCTAAAAGCAGAAATAATACTTGTCTAACTGACAAGTAAATCTACCCAAAAGGTATATTCTGATTTCTTCCTAATTTAGCACAAATCTAGAAGTACGAAAAACATTTAGGTCATATTTTTTTATTTTGGCCTACCTTAAATTTCACGGACAGTTTATACCTTTTTAATGTTCTCACTCTTATCATCAATAAAATTATAACCTATCTACAACAAAAATGCATAAGAAATAAAATTGAATACAAGATATAGTTAAATAATTTTAACAAAATTGGCATCGCTGAGACACGAATCATTCTAAATTTCTTTAGCCGAGATTTCAACCAAAATATTTCAAATTTGTGCTAATTTAGTCAAAAATAATTCGAATCTCGGCCAAACCGAGAAATTATTTGTTTATAATAATTATTTATTTATAAATAATTTTTTTCAACTTTTTACATGTTTGTTTAAACATTTTATTATTTATACAAATAATTTTACATATTTTTGTGACTTCCTATTAATAATCAGTAAACCCAAACCGCCTATATCTTGTATTCAATTTTATTTCTTACGCATTTTTGAACTTGATAGGAATGAGAACATTAAAACGCCATAAACTACTCGCGAAATTCAAAGTGGGCCAAAATGAAAAAAATACATTTAATGACTTAAATATTTTTTGTACTTCTACATTTGTGCCAAATTAGAAAGAAATCGGAGTGTAACCTTTGGGTAGGTTTACTTGTGAGTTAACACGAAAGAACTAATTAAAATAGTCTAACTGAGTCATCACAGAAAAACTAAGCCTAATTAAAGTAGAAGCATGATGAAGCTATCGCAGAAGGAACCAAGTCGAACTAAAATAGAAGTTTCTAACTGAATTATCATGGAAGAACTAAACCTAACTAAACCAGAAACCTAACTGAGTTATCGTGGAAAAATTTAGTCTGAAGTAAGTCACTTTTGCGTGTTTTTGCGAATACTTTGCGAATAATCAGGAAATAACGGTCATCGCTCGGACAAACGTCTCTCTTCTTCTCTGCTTCTCCATTCCCTCCCCTCTGTCTCTCTCTTCTCTCTCTCCCTCCCTCTCTCTCTCTCTCTCTCTCTCTCTCTCTCTCTCTATCTATCTCTCTCTCTCTCTCTCTCTCTCTCTCTCTCTCTCT